>NW_027254365.1:300000-499878 GCF_044704955.1 Pristiophorus japonicus
GTTCAATTATGTTGCCTGTGGCTGCATGGCTCTCACTATAGCGCTGCTGGGCTACTGTGGCAGGGTTCCAGAGGGGCGTCATGAGCCAGGTGGCCAGGCCGTATCCTTTGTCCCCAATCAGCCAGCTCTGACCTTGTCTTTGTCGCTGAAACATGGTGAGTCACTGCTCTCACACAAGATGAAAGAGTCATGTGCGCTCCCTGGATAGTGGGCATTGACTGCGAGGATGCACTGAGTGTGGTCACAGAGCAGCTGAACGTTTAGGAAGTGGTATCCCTTTCTGTTTCTGAAGACCTCTCCATTGTGTAATGGTGCTCGCAAGGCGACGTGTGTGCAGCCAATGGCACCTTGAACCTTGGAGAAGCCTGCAAATCGTCCAAAGCCTAGAGCCCTCATTCTGGTTGTCCCTGCTCATTGGGAACTTTATGAAGGCCCAACAGTTGGCGGAGGCCGGAGTTCAAGCAGCGAGAGTCCGGGGAGGCGTCAGCGAGGCCTATAAAAGGCCCAACAATCAGCGGAGGCGAGAGTTCGAGCAGCGAGGGTCCGGGGAGGCATCAGAGGGGCCTATAAAAGGCCCAACAGTTGGCGGAGGCCGGAGTTCGAGCAGCGAGAGTCCAGGGAGGCGTCAGAGGGGCCTATAAAAGGCCCAACAGTCGGCGGAAGCGGGAGTTCGAGCAGCGGGAGTCCGGGGAGGCGTCAGAGGGGCCTATAAAAGGCCCAACAGTCAGCGGAGGCCGGAGTTCGAGCAGCGGGAGTCCGGGGAGGCGTCGGAGAGGCCTATAAAAGGCCCAACAGTCGGCGGAGGTCGGAATTTGAGCAGCGGGAGTCCGGGGAGGCATCGGAGAGGACTTTAAAAGGCCCAACAGTCGGCGGAAGCGGGAGTTCAAGCAGCGGGAGTCCGGGGAGGCGTCGGAGAGGCCAGCTGGTGCAGAGGCAGAAGGTAAACAAAGAAACAGAAAGAAATCGAAAGGTGACGTCACAGCCAAGGGGGTAAGTGGTTGGCTGGTGATTGGTGAGTAGCTTTTCTTTTTCTTTTCCTTTATCAGTTGGTAACCATTATCATTGTTGTTGCCAAATGAAGTTGATCTCGGGGTTAAGTCATGGCAGGATAGCTCGGACACGTGTCATGCTCCTCCTGTGTTAAGTGGGAACTCAGGGACGCTTCCAGTGTCCCTGACGACTACATGTGCGGGAAGTGTATCCTGCTGCAGCTCCTGACAGACCGCATTGTGGCACTGGAGCTGCGGGTGGATTCACTCTGGAGCATCCGAGATGCTGAGGATGTCGTGAATAGCACGTTTAGTGAGTTGGTCTTACCGCAGGTAAAAGTTACACAGACAGATAGGGAATGGGAGACCAACAGGAAGAGCAGTGGAAGGAAGGTAGTGCAGGGGTCCGCTGCGGTCATCCCCCTGCAAAACAGATACACTGCTTTGGGTACTGCTGGGGGGGCTGACTAATCAGGGGAGGGCAGCAACAGCCAAGTCCATGGCACCGTGGGTGGCTCTGCTGCACAGGAGGGCAGGAAAAAGAGTGGGAGAACTATAGTGGTAGGGAATTCTATTGTAAGGGGAATAGATAGACATTTCTGCGGCTGCAATTGAGACTGCAGGATGGTATGTTACCTCCCTGGTGCAAGGGTCAAGGATGTCTCGGAGCAGTTGCAGGACATTCTGGAGGGGGAGGATGAACAGCCAGTTGTCATGGTGCATATAGGTACCAACGATATAGGTAAAAAATGGAATGAGGTCCTATAAGGTGAATTTAGGGAGCTAGGAGTTAAATTAAAAAGTAGGACCTCAAAGGTAGTAATCTCAGGATTGCTACCAATGCCACGAGTTGTTGATGCCAGTTCATTGGATATATTCAAGAGGGAGTTAGATATGGCCCTTACGGCTAAAGGGATCAAGGGGTATGGAGAGAAAGCAGGAAAGGGGTACTGAGGTGAATGATCGGTCATAATCTTATTGAATGCTGGTGCGTGCTCGAAGGGCCGAATGGCCTACTCCTGCACCTATTTTCTATGTTTCTAAGTCCCTTGTAACCTAGCGAATGCAGCAATGTGCAGCATGCTGCGAGATGCTGCATATGTCTGCTGTTCCTGCCTGGAAGGAGCCAGAGGCATAGAAGGCCATCGCCACTGTAACCTTCACCTCGACGGGCAGCACAGTCCTGTTGGCGCTGGTCGGCTGTAGGTCTGCCTGGATGAGCTGGCATATCTCTGTAAGCACTTCTTTTAGGAAGTGCAGCCTTCTAACGCACTGCACATCAGAGATGTGGAGGTATGAGCGATGTTCCGTGTAAACCCATGGGTGAGGGTAAGGCCTCCTCCCCAAACATCTGCGACCTCTTCGATTCCGTGGCCCAACATGGCCAAGAACCATTCTTCCAGCTTGAAGCCGCCTGTCAACAGCAACTAGTATGTTACGCTGGCAAACTAGTATTGGCCCCATTGAAATCTCTCACTGACCTTGTAAACAACGTGTGAGGTCACATAAAAGTGCGACTTTAAACTTTAGTCTCATGCAGCGTTCTGCGCTCAACCGTGGCAGTCACTGACAACTGCGATATAAAATCCTCAAGCCTCCCTTTAAATATGCCGCCAATAGAGCCTGCTGCACACTGGGTCCGCCTGTTTTTTTCAGTCGTTTCCTGGGGCGGTCGTTAAATGAGGTGTGAGGGCTGAAAGTTCCACCCGGGGTGCTAGCGCCGCCTTGCACGACGATTTACGTGATAATGACGGACAAACTGGAAGGTAGAGCAGTAGGTTTTTGCACCGCCGCAAAACCATTGGTGAAACTTCCGGCTGGGCAATAAATCCTGGATGCCGTTTCACACCCATAAACAGCATTTACTCCTCCGCCGGGGCGCGAAACGAGGCGCAAATTAGAGGAAAATCCAGCCCCTGTACTATAACTCTGTTTATTCCCTTGCCATCAATGTCCTAACTTACTTTATTCTTTCCTATGCTCTCTGTTTTGTTTATATTTAGGCTGGTTATGTTTCTTGTAGATCCCTCCCCCAGTCTTACTAATTTAAAGCCTTTCCCGCCTCCCTATTTATCCTTTCCACTAGGAAACGGGTCCCATCCTGGTTGAGGTGGAGCCCGTCCAATTTATTAAGGAGTTCACCCTTTCTCTCAGACCCCATCTCTCATGGCCTTGCCCTTGCTCTTGCCTGATAGACAATTTCCAGCACTCTTATTACCAGCCTCCTTACCACACACGTTCCAGGCATCTTACGCACTACGGCCCTGAAATTCGGGTCGGAGGCTTCCCGCGGGCAATTGCCTCTAGCCTGAAACATTTCTACAAAATTACCTGGTGGTCCGGGAGGAGCCTAGGATTCCGGTGGGGAGGCCTTCTCTTCCCGTCCTCCAGGTTCCCACACAGAAGGTGCAGTCACATGTGACTACTCAGCCAATCAGGTACTGTATTCCAGCTTTCTCATTAATAGCAATGAGAACTCTGTATCTACGAGTTCTCACTGCTATTAATGAGAAAAAAAACAAAGACACTAAACACATGTAATAAAAAATAAAAAAACACACCTCACATAATTAAAATTAATTGAAATTAAAGTTAATAAATATGTGAGAATTTTTTTTTTCCTGAGTTTTTAAAAAGTTTTTTTCATTATGCTAAAAATAAATGTAATGTAGTGGGCAGGGTTTTTAAAAATGTGTTTTTTTAATTCAATTTAATTATATTTTTGTATGTTTTTAAACTCTTACGCCTGTGAAAGTGGGCGATGCACCTACTTTTATCAGGCGCAAGAATTTTGAGGACATTTGCTGGGTAAGATATGGGTAAATCCCGCAACCTTGCCCTTGCAAATGTCCTCGCTCCAGATATGCGTGAGATCAGAAAAGCCAGTTTTCAGCGCATGCACATTGTGCGCTGAAAACCATTTTTTCCGATGCCTTCCCGGGTCTGTAGAAACTCCGTACGGACCCGGAGAGGCTGGAATTTCAGGGCCTACATGTTTGCTGCCCTATCCAGCCTTTCCTCTGCTCCATCCTTCCAGTCATACCTAGGCTTTCAGCATCCAGAGAACATTTACTCAGCCTTATTCTCTGCCGTACAATGATAGATGTACTACTACGACTACTAGAATCATAGAAATTTACAGCACAGAAGGAGGCCATTGTGTCCATGCTGGCCGACAAAGAGCTATTCAGCCTAATCCCACTTTCCAACACTTGGTCGAAACCTTGTAGGTTACAGCACTTCAAGTGCATATCCAAGTACTTTTTAAATGTGGAGAGGGTGTCTGGCTCTACTACTCTTTCAGGCAGTGAGTTCCAGACCACTACCATCCTTGGACGAAAATCTTTCCCTTCAAATTCCCGCGAAACCTCATACCAATTACTTTAAATCTATGCACCCTGGTTGTTGACCCTTTTGCTAAGGGAAATAAGTCCTTCCTATCCACTCTATCCAGGCCCCTCATAATTTTACACACCTCAATGAGGTCTTCACTCAGCCTTCTCTGTTCTAAATAAATCAAACCCAGCCTATCCAATCTTTCCTCATAGCTAAAATTCTCCAGTCAGGCAACATCCTCGTAAATCTCCTCTGTACCCTTTCTAGTGCAATCACATCTTTCCTGTTATGTCGTGACCAGAACTACACACAGTACTTTAGCTGTGGCCTAACTAGTGTTTTATACAGTTCTAGCATAACTTCCCTGCTCTTATATTCTATAGCTTAGCTAATAAAGGCAATTATCTTGTATGCCTTCTTCACCACCTTATCTACCTATCCTGCTACTGTCAGGGATCTGTGGGCATGCACTCCAAGGTCACCTTGTTCCTCTATACTTCTCAGTGTCCTACCACTTAATGTGTATTCCCTTGTTAGCCCTCCCCAAATCTTACATATCTCTGTATTGAATTCCATTTGCCACTGTTCTACCCACCTGATCAGTTCATTGATATCTTCCTGCAGTCTGCAACTTTCTACTTCATTATCAACCGCACGGCTAATTTTTGTATTATCTTCTTAACCATATCCCCAACATTCAAGTCTAAATCATTAATATATACCAAAAAAGAATGTGACCTTGTACTAAGCCCTATGGAACCCCACTGGAAAAATCCTTCCAGTCACAAGAACACCCATCAACCATTACCCTTTGCTTCCTACTTATAAGCCAATTTTGGATCCAACTTGCCACTTTGCCTTGGATCCCATGAGCTTTTACTTTCGTGACTAGTCTGCCATGTGGGACCTTATCAAAAATATTGCTAAAATCCATATATACTACATCGAATGCACCACCCTCATCGACCCTCCTTGTTACTACCTTAAAAAATTCAATCAAGTTAGTCAAACACGACCTTCCCTGAACAAATCCATTCTGACTGTCCTTGATTAATCCATGTCTTTCTAAATGAAGATTTATTCTGTCCCTCAGAAATTTTTGCAATAATTTTCCCATCATCGAAGTTAGGCTGACTGGCCTGTAATTACTCGGTCTATCCCTTTCTCCCTTTTTCAACAATGGTACAATGTTAGCAATCCTCCAGTCCTCTGGCACCGCACCTGTAGCCAGAGAGGATTGGAAAATGATGGTCAGAGTCTCTCTTGCTTCTCTTAACAGCCTGAGATACATTTCATCTGGGCCTGGAGATTTATCGACTTTAAAAGATGCTTTAATACTTCCTTTTTCACTATGTTTATTTCATCTAATATTTCACACTCCATCTCCCTGATTGCAATGTCTGCATCACTCATCTTTTTTGTGAAAACGGATGCAAAGTATTCATTAAGAAGCAGACCCACGTCTTCCGCCTCCACATACTCCATCATGGTATCTAAAAGGCCCTACTCTTTCTTTAGTTATCCTCTTGCTCTTAATGTATTTATAAAACATCTTTGGGTTTTACTTGATTTCACATGCCAATATTTTTTCATGGGCTCT
The DNA here is from genome assembly GCF_044704955.1 of Pristiophorus japonicus. Taxonomy (NCBI): domain Eukaryota; kingdom Metazoa; phylum Chordata; class Chondrichthyes; family Pristiophoridae; genus Pristiophorus; species Pristiophorus japonicus. Next base: position 305,926 of record NW_027254365.1, read on the forward strand.
CCTAATTTTCTTTTTAATTTTACCCCTGCACTTTCTATATTCCTCGAGGTTTTCTGCAGTACTGAGCCCTTAGTATCTGGCATAAGCCTCTTTATCCCACCCTGTATGCCCCTTGACATCCAGGGAGCTCTAGATTTGTTAATCTCATCCTTTTTCTTTAAGGGAGCATACTTGCTCCGAATCCTCAGGATCTTCTTCTTGAATGCCTCTGATACTGAATTACCTTCATGAAGCTGTTTCCAATCCACCTTGGCTCAATCACATCTTGATGGTATGAGAATGAATTGGTTAGGATAGACCTGGCAAATGATACTTAAAGGGTTGACAGTGGATAGGCAATGACAGACATTTATAGAAAACATGGATGAACTTCAACAATTGTACATTCCTGTCTGGAGTAAAAGTAAAACGGGGAAGGTAGCTTAACCATGGCCAACGAGGGAAATTAGGGATAGTGTTAAATCCAAGGAAGAGGCATATAAATTGGCCAAATAAAGCAGAAAATCTGAGGACTGGGAGAAATTTAGAATTCAGCAGAGGAGGACAAAGGGTCTAACTAGGAGGGGGAAAATAGAGTATGAGAGGAAGCTTGCACGGAACATAAAAACTGACTGCAAAAGCTTCTATTAGATATGTGAAGAGAAAAAGATTAGTGAAAACCAACGAAGGTCCTTCGCAGTCAGAATCAGGTGAATTTATAATGGGGAACAAAGAAATGGCAGACCAATTGAACAACTACTTTGGATCTGTCTTCAGGAAGGAAGACACAAATAACCTTTCGGAAGTACTAGGGGTTCGAGGGTCGAGCGAAAAGGAGGAACTGAAGGAAATCCTTATTAGTCATGAAATTGTGTTTGGGAAATTGATGGGATTGAAGGCCGATAAATCCCCAGGGCCTGATAAGTACTCTGGGAGGCAGCCTTAGGAAGTGGCTCTAGAAATAGTGGATGCATTGGTCATCATTTTCCAACATTCGATTGATTCTGGATCAGTTCCTATGGACTGGAGTGTAACTAATGTAACACCACTTTTTAAAAAAGGAGGGAGAGAGAAAACAAGGAATTATTGGCCGGTTAGCCTGACATCCGGTGGTGGGGAAAATGTTGGAATCAATTATTAAAGATGAAATAGCAGCGCATTTGGAAAGCAGTGACAGGATCGGTCCAAGTCAGCATGGATTTATGAAAGGGAAATCATGCTTGACAAATCTTCGAGAGTTTTTTGAGGATGTAACTAGTAAAGTGGACAAGGAAGAACCAGTGGATGTGGTGTATTTGGACTTTCAAAAGGCTTTTGACAATGTCCCACACAAGAGATTAGTGTGCAAAATTAAAGCACATGGTATTGGGGGTAATGTATTGACGTGGATAGAAAACTGGTTGGCAGACAGGAAGCAGAGAGTCGAATAGAATGGCAGGCAGTGACTAGTGGGGTGCCGCAGGGTTCAGTGCTGGGACCCCAGCTCTTTACAATATACATCAATGATTAAATGAAGAAATTGAATGTAATATCTCCAGGTTTGCAGATGGCACCAAGCTGGGTGGCAGTGTGAGTTGTGAGGAGGACGCTAAGAGGCTGCAGGTTGACTTGGACAGGTTCGGTGAGTGAGCAAATGCATGGCAGATGCAGTATAATGTGGATAAATGTGAGGTTATCCACTTTGGTGACAAAAACAGGAAGACAGAATATTATCTGAATGGTGACAGATTAGGAAAAGGGGAGGTGCAACAAGACCTGGGTGTCATGGTACATCAGTTATTGAAGGTTGGCATGCAGGTACAGCAGGCAGTGAAGAAGTCAAATGGCATGTTGGCCTTCATAGCTACAGGATTTGAGTATAGGAGCAGGGAGGTCTTACTGCAGTTGTACAGAGCCTTGGTGAGGCCACACCTAGAATATTGTGTTCAGTTTTGGTCTCCTAATCTGAGGAAGGATGTTCTTGCTATTGAGGGAGTACAGCAAAGGTTCACCAGACTGGTTCCCGGGATGGCAGGACTGACATATGAGGAGAGATTGGATCAACTGGGCTTGTATCCACTGGAGTTTAAAAGAATGAGAGGGGATTTCATAGAAACATATAAAATTCTGATGAGATTGGACAAGTGAGAGGCAGGAAGAATGTTATACCATTGCTGAGGAGTTCCAGAACAAGGGGTCACAGTCTAAGAATAAGGGGTAAGCCATTTAGGACCGAGATGAGAAGAAACTTCTTCACTCAGAGAGTGGTTAACCTGTGGAATTCTCCACCGCAGAAAGTTGTTGAGGCCAGTTTGTTAGATATATTCAAAAGGGAGTTAGATATGGCCCTTACGGCCAAAGGGATCAAGGGGTATGAAGAGAAAGCAGGAATGGGGTACTGAGGTTGAATGATCAGCCATGATCTTATTGAATGGGGGTGCAGGCTCGAAGGGCCGAATGGCCTGCTCCTGCACCTAATTTCTGTTTCTATGTTTCAACGTAGTAAAATTGTCTTTTCCCCAATTGAGAACTTTTATTCCTGGTCTATCTTTGTTCTTTTCCATAGCTACCCTAAATCTAACTGAATTATGATCACTCGCACCAAAATGCTCTCCCACTGATACCCCTTCCACCTGCCCAGCTTCATTCCCTAAAACTAAATCCAGAACCGCCCCCTCCCTTGTTGGGTTTGCTAAAAAGTACTAGCTAAAAAGTTCTCCTGAATGCAATTTTAGGTATTCTGCACCCTCCATACCCTTCACACTAATTCAATCCCTGTTAATAATAGGATAGTTGGTATCCCCTACTTTTGGTGCCCTAAAGTTTTTGCACTTCTGACAAATTTGACGACATATATGTTCCTCTATCTCCCTCTGACTGTTTGGGAGTGCATAGCACACTTCCAGCAGTGTGATCACCACATTTTTGTTTTTCAGTTCAATCCATATGACCTTATTTGATGATCTTTCTAACATATCATCCATCCTTACAGCTGTAATTGTTTCTTTAATCAATACTGCGAGCCCCTCTCTATCTCGTCTGAAAACCCTTGTAACCAGGAATGTTGAGCTGCCATTCCTGCCCTTCTTTCAGCCATGTCTCAATAATAGCTATATTGTCATACTCCCAAGTATCTATCTGTGCCTGCAGCTCATCTGCTTTATTCCCCAGACTCTTGCATTGCAGTATATATAATTTAGCACTTCCAAACTCCTTTGTTGTATAATTTTTAGCCTTTGATTCCTCTGCCTTCCAAATATGCTTTTCTGCCTTCTATTTCCAGCTTTGCTTCTCTCCCTTCTGAATCTATTCGCAGCTAGTTTAAACCCTCCTCAACAGCACGAGCAAACTCGCACGCGAGGATATTGGTCCTGGCTCTGTTGGGATGCAAACCGTCCGGCTTGTACAGGTCCCATCTCCACCAGAAATGGCGCCAATGCCTCAGGAATATAAAGCGCTCCCTCCTGCACCATCTCTGCAGCCAGTCATTCATCTGCTCCATGCACCTATTCCTGTACTCACTATCACATGGCACTGGGAGTAACCTGGAGATTAGTACCTTAGATGTCCTACATTTTGATCTCTTTCCTAGATCCCTCAATTCTGAGAGCAAATCAATCTGAGCGTGACTCAATCTGAGCGTGACTCAATAGGAGAGCGAATCAATGGGAGAGCGAATCAATGGGAGAGCGAATCAATCCGAGAGCGAATCAATCCGAGAGCGAATCAATCCGAGAGCGAATCAATGCGAGAGCGAATCAATGCGAGAGCGAATCAATGGGAGAGCGAATCAATGCGAGAGCGAATCAATCCCAGAGTGAAGCAATCCCAGAGTGAAGCAATCCGAGTGATTCAATTTGAGTGTAAATGAATGCGAGAGTGAATCAATCAGAGAGTGAATCAATGCGAGAGTGACTCAATCCGAGAGTGAATCAATCCGAGAGTGAATCAATCCGAGAGTGAATCAAACCGAGAGGGAATCAATCCGAGAGGGAATCAATCCGAGAGGGAATCCATCCGAGAGGGAATCCATCCGAGAGGGAATCCATCCGAGAGGGAATCAATGCGAGAGCGAATCCATCCGAGAGCGAATCAATGCGAGAGCGAATCAATGCGAGAGCGAATGAAACCGAGAGTGACTCAATGCGAGAGTGACTCAATGCGAGAGTGACTCAATGCGAGAGTGACTCAATGCGAGTGACTCAATGCGAGAGTGACTCAATGCGAGAGTGACTCAATGCGAGAGCGAATCAATCCGAGAGCGAGTCAATGCGAGAGCGAATCAATGCGAGAGCGAATCAATGCGAGAGCGAATCAATGCTAGAGCGAATCAATGCGAGAGCGAATCAATGCTAGAGCGATTCAATGCGAGAGCGAGTCAATGCGAGAGCGAGTCAATGCGAGAGCGAGTCAATGCGAGAGCGAGTCAATGCGAGAGCGAGTCAATGCGAGAGCGAGTCAATCCGAGAGCGAGTCAATCCGAGAGCGAGTCAATGTTGGAGTGAATTAATGTGAGACTGAATCAATCCGAAAGTGAGTCAATCCGAGAGTGAATGAATGAGAGAGTGAATCAATCCGTGAGTGAATCAACGCGAGAGTGAATTCTTCTCGTTAGATCCTCGGTCCCCTAGTATTTCCAGAAGGTTATTTGTTTCTTCCTTGGTGAAGACAGTACCAATATTAGTTCAATTGGTCTGCCACTTCTTTGTTCCCCATTATAAATTCGACTGATTCTGACTGCAAGGGACCCACATTTGTCTTCACTAATCTTTTTCTTTTCACGTATCTGTAAAAGCTTTTGCAGTCAGTTTTTATGTTCCCTGCAAGCTTACTCTCATATTCTAATATCCCCCTCCTAATTAAACCATTTGTCCTGCTCTGCTGAATTCTAAATTTCTCTCAGTTCTCAGGTTTGCTGTTTTTTTGGGCCAATTTATATGCCTCTTCCTTGGATTTAACACTATCCCTAATTTCCTATGTTAGCCACAGTTGAGCCACCTTCCCCTTTTTATTTTTACGCCAGACAGGGATGTACAATTGTTAAAGTTCATCCAAGTGATCTTTAAATGTCTGCCATTGCTTATCAACTACCGTCAACCCTTTAAGTATCATTCACCAGTCTATTCTAGCCAATTCACGCCCCATACCGTCGAAGTTACCTATATTTAAGTTCAGGACTCGAGACTCTGAATTAACTGTATCACTCGCCATCTTAATGAAGAATTCTACCATATTATGGTCACTCTTCCCCAATGGGTCTCGCACAACAAGATTGCTAATTAATCCTCTCTCATTACACAACACCCAGTCTAGAATGGCCAGCTCTCGAGTTGGTTCCTCGACATATTGGTCTAGAAAACTATGCCGTATACACTGCAGGAAATCCTCCTCCACCGTATTGCTACCAGTTTGTTTAGCCCAATCTCACCCATGATAACTGCTGTACCTTTATTGCATGCATTCCTAATTTCTTGTTTGATGCTGTCCCCAACCTCCCTACTATTGTTTGGTGGTCTGTACACAACTCCCATGAGCATTTTCTGCCTTTTGGTGCTCCGCAGCTCTACCCATACAGATTCCACCTCAGCCACGCTAATGTCCTTCCTTACTATTGCGTTAATCTCCTCTTTAACCAGCAACGCTACCCCACCTTTTTTTCCTTTCAGTCTATCTTTCCTGAATATTGAATACCCTTGGATGTTGAGTTCCCAGCCTTGGTCACTCTGGAGCCATGTCTCCGAAATCCTAATTACATCATATCCGTTAACAGCTATCTGCGCAGTTAATTCATCCAACTTATTACGAATGCTCCTCACATTGAGACACAGAGCCTTCAGGCTTGTTTTTTTAACACTCTTTGTCCTTTTAGAATTATGTTGTAATGTGGCCCTTTTTGATTTTTGCCTTTGATTTTTCTGCCTTCCACTTCTATTTTTCTCCTTTATACCTTTTGCTTCTGACCCCATTTTACTTCCCCCTGTCTCCCTGTGTAGGTTCCCATCCCCCTGTCCTACTAGTTTAAATCTTCCCCAACTAGAAAATACTCCCCTTATGGGAGTGGTGAGTGTTTCTGCATCCACCACTCTTCCAGGCAGCGAGTTCCAGATCCCCACAACACTCTGTGTAAAAGAGCCCCCCCCTCAAATCCCCTGTAAACCTTCCACCAACCACCTTAAAACTATGCCCCCTCATAATAGACCCCTCCACCAATGGAAATAGGCCCTTGCTATCCACTATGTCCAGGCCCCTCAATATTTTGTACACCTCAATGAGGTCTCCTCTCAACCTCCTCTGTCCCAATGAGAACAAACCCAGCCTATCCAATCTGTCCTCATAACTAAGATTCTTCATTCCAGGCAGCATCCTAGTAAATCTCCTCTGCACCCTCTCTAGTATAATCACGTCGTTCCTCTAATACGGCAACATGCACGCAGCACTCCAGCTGTGCCCTAACCAAAGTATTATACAATTTAAGCATAACCTTCCTGCTCTTATATTCTATGCCTCGGCCAATAAAGGCAAGCATTCCGTATGTCTTCTTGACCACCTTATCCAACTGGCCTGCTACTTTCAGGGACCTGTGGACAAGCACTCCAAGGTCCCTTTGTTAATCTACACTATTAAATGGCCTGCTGCTTATTGTATATACCGTTTCCTTATTATCCTTCCCAAAGTGGGCTCACACATCACACTTCTCTGAATTAAATGCCATTTGCCACTGCTCTGCCCACCTGACCAGCACATTGATATCCTCCTGCAGCCCATGACTTTATCATTATCAACCACACAGCCAATTTTAGTGTCATCTGCGAACTTCTTAATCATACTCCCTATATTAAATCTAAATTGTTTATATATACCACAAAAAGCAACGGACCCAGTACTGAGCCCTGCGGAACCCCACTGGAAACATCCTTCCAGTCACAAAAGCATCTATCAATCATTGCCCTTTGCTTCCTACCTCCAAGCCAATTTTGGATCCAACATGCCACTTTGCCCTGGATCCCATGGGCTTTAACCTTCATGACCAGTCTACCATGTGGGTCCTTATCAAAAGCCTTGCTAAAGTCCATATACACTACATCGTACGCACTACCCTCATCGACCCTCTTGGTTACCTCCTCAAAAAATTCAATCAGGTTAGTCAAACACGATCTTCCCTGAACAAATCTGTGCTGACTGTCCCCAATTAATCCTTGACTTTCCAAATGTAGATTTATCCTATCTTTCAGGATTTTTTCCAATAATTTTCCCACCACTGAGGCATCCCACCGCTGGGCGGTGCCAAGAGTTGGTTTTTCGGGTGGTGCATAGTTTCTGATGCACGCCGCCAGAGTGCCTTAAAGGTATGTTGCTTTCAGTCGATTTTGTGTCGCCGACTTTTTCGCTTTCTTTCACTAGCAGTGCAAGGATACTGCTTTGCGAGTGCTGGAGGCGCCTTCCACATGCAGAACATGGAGGCTACTTCGAGGAGGCTGGGCTTGTGGAGAGATTTGAAATGGAGGCAGTGCTGACAGGCCAACGCTTCCTGCACATTGTGCATGCTGCAGAGGCACAGAGGAGAAGGCGGCGCTGGGGGCAACGGCTGCAGAGGCAGGCGGGCAAGGTTCACAGGTATCACTGCAGCCCAGCACGGAGAGGGCCAGGGAGATGGCCACAGAGGGGAGGCCAGAGAGCTGCCACAGGAAGGCCCTCAGCAAGGGTGTCCCCTCAGCAGGAGAGCGAGGTACACGGACCCCCCACACCAGATACTGAGCCAGCAGGCCAGGAGGCAGCCTGCAGCGGAGATAGATGCTGGGCAGCAGCAGCCTGCAGAGGTGGAGGAGCCAGCAGAGCAGCAGGGAGAAGCCAATGAGTCACCTCACAGAGCAAGATGGCCACACAGGTGTGGGGGCGACAGGCCATATCGAGAAAGGGTCTTCAGCCAGAAATTCTCATACACTGATATGAATGATGATCAGTGCCTACACAAACTGAGTTTCCAGAAGGACGTCGTGACTGAGCTCTGTAATCTCCTGCAGGCAGAATTGGAGACCCAAACATGGGTGAGGACAGCCCTGAGTGTGGCATCCAAGGCGACTATCGCCCTCAACTTTTATGCGACTGCATCCTTCCAAGCTGACACAGCGGACATGTGCAACATCTCGCAGTTTGAAGCCTTCACAGTGATACGGGAAGTCACAGATGCTCTGTATAGGAGGGGGGCTGACTACATCTCCTTCCCTATGACCAGGGACAAGCAATTGGCACAGCAGACTGCATTTCTGCACATTGTGGGCTTCCCCAGGGTCCAGGGGATCATTGATTGCAACAATGTCGCTCTCAGGGCACCCCAACAAACTCTCACACAATTCAGAAACCGCAAGGGCTTCCTCTCCCTCAATGTTCAACTCGTTTGCGACCACAACCGCAAGATTCTGCAAGTGGATGGCCCGTTTCCTGGCAGCAGCCGTGACTCTTTCATACTGCACCAGAGCAGTGTGCCACGCCTCTTCACTGGTCCCAATGAAGATTGCGGCTGGCTCCTCGGTGACAAGGGCTACGTACTGAGCACTTGGCTCATGACTCCTCTGCACAACCCGAGAACTGATGGGCAGCTCATGTACACTGAGAGTCTGACAATCATCGAACACTCTATTGGCATTCTCAAGCAGAGGTTCCATTGCCTGGACTGCTCGGGGGGGGGGGGGGGGGGGGGTGGGGTGCTGCAGTACTCGCCTGAGCATGTCTCCATATTCGTGGTGATCTGCTGCATGCTCCACAACCTGGCCATTATGAGGGCGCAGCCATCGGAAGACGAGGAAGCAGTTGCACCTGTGGAGGAGGAGGACCAGGATGCAGGTGGGCAGCCAGGCAGTAGGTGGCGTCGCCATCGTGAGCCTGCAAGCGAAGCACAATGCCACCTCATCTGGCCATGTCCATGGGCCAACCTGTGAGCCTTCTCACATATCATTCCCGCACAGTAAAATGAGAGACCACAAATTCCAAAAACTAAATAAAGATTTATTAGAACTCAAAAAATGGGTTTCCATAATTAATTACTACCCTTATGCAACTCCCTATAACTGCTCTTAAGCAGACCTATCCTTACACTACACTGCAGAGTCTCCACTGTGGCTGCCTCATGGCTTTGGGAAGGCTGCTATGTGTCTGTAGAGGAAGCTACACATGTCCTTCTCGGATGCCCTCGACCAGCTCTGGCCTTGGAAGGGCGGCTGAAGACTGTGTCTTCAGTCGGAAGTGACTGAGCGATTCCATGGATGGCAGCAATTGCGGAGTGGCAGGTCACGGCTCAGTACTGCTATGAACCAGAAAGCCCATATCAGTATCCTGGTCCGAGGAGCCAGCGCCTCCCCCAGGGCAGCAGCCCCCACCTACCCCATCAAGCTGCTGGAGCTCAGGTCGGCGGGGTGTGGTGGCACCATTAGGTCCCCTATCAAACCGTGGTGGACCCAGCCGCAATGGCAGCAGTGAGACTGCATGAGAGCAGCCACACTCTGGAAGCCATCAGAGACGACAGCACTAAGATGCTCCGTGCCCTGTTGCCCAGAGTGCATGAGAGCATTCTGAGCTTCCAGAGCAGCAGCCATCCTGTCCAAAGAAGCACAGCCATGCTCATTCCCTCGCACCTGTGCTGCAATGGCAGCTGTCACCTCGGTCAAGAGATGCATCATCACAGCTGGATCCGCACGGTCACTCTGGGATTCCGCCATCATCTACACACTGGCAATGATGGTCCCAATGGTGTGCGCAGAGCTGTCCACAATGCAGGAGGCGCACTCCTCCATGCTCCTCACCATTTGCAACAGCCTCTCGGGCACCCCTTGCATTGCTGCCAAGAGCTTGGAATGCATGGCCCCCACCCTTTGTTCATAAGCCCCAACATCGATCGGCTCGTCTGAGCCCTCGTCATCAGGACTCAGCAGCGCACTCGCCTCCCCGGAGAGATGGCACCCGAGGCTGTCATAGGCCGGTCAGTCTGACATCGGTGGTGGGGAAAATGTTGGAATGAATTATTAAAGATGAAATAGCAGTGCATTTGGAAAGCAGTGACAGGATTGGTCCAAGTCAGCATGGATTTATGAAAGGGAAATCATGCTTGACAAATCTTCTAGAATTTTTTGAGGAAGTAACTAGTAGAGTGGACAAGGGAGAACCAGTGGATGACGTATATTTAGACTTTCAAAAGGCTTTTGACAAGGTCCCACACAAGAGATTAGTGTGCAAAATTAAAGCACATGGTATTAGGGGTAATGTACTGACGTGGATAAAGAACTGGTTGGCAGACAGGAAGCAAACAGTCGGAATAAACGAGTCCTTTTCAGAATGGCAGGCAGTGACTAGTGGGGTACCGCAAGATTCAGTGCTGGGACCCCAGCTATTTATAATATACATTAATGATTTAGATGAAGGAATTGAATGTAATATCTCCAAGTTTGCAGATGACACTAAGCTGGGTGGCAGTGTGAGCTGTGAGGAGGATGCTAAGAGGCTGCAGGTTGACTTGGACAGGTTAGGTGAGTGGGCAAATACATGGCAGGTGCGGTATAATATAGATAAATGTGAGGTTATCTACTTTGGTGGTAAAAACAGGAAGGCAGGTTATTATCTGAATGGTAGCAGATTAGTAAAAGGGGAGGTGCAACGAGACCTGGGTGTCATGGTGCATCAGTCATTGAAAGTTGGCATACAGGTACAGCAGGCAGTGAAGAAGGCAAATGGCATGTTGGCCTTCATAGCGAGAGGATTTGAGTATAGCAGCAGGGAGGTCTTACTACAGTTTTTACAGGGCCTTGGTGAGGCCATACCTTGAATTTTGTGTACAGTTTTGGTCTCCTAATCTGAGGAAGGACATTCTTGCTATTGAGGGAGTGCAGCAAAGGTTCACCAGACTGATTCCCGGAATGACAGGACTGACATATGAAGAATGACTGGATCGACTAGGCTTATATTCAAAGGAATTTAGAATAATGAGAGGGGATCTCATAGAAACATATAAAATTCTAGATGCAGGAAGAATGTTCACCATGTTGGGGAAGTCCAGAACCAGAGGTCACAGTCTAAGGATAAGGGATAAGCCATTTAGGACCGAGATGAGGAGTAACTTCTTCACTCAGAGAATTGTTAACCTGTGGAATTCTCTACCACAGAAAGTTGTTGATGCCAGTTCATTGGATATATTCAAAAGGGAGTTAGATGTGGCTCTTACTACTAAAGGGATCAAGGGATATGGAAAGCAGGAATGGGGTACTGAAGTACATGATCAGCAATGATCATATTGAATTGTGGTGCAGGCTCGAAAGGCCAAATGGCCTACTCCTGCACCTATTTTCTATGTTTCTATGTTTCTTGGCCCTTCAAGATGTTGTAGCCCACAAGGTCCCGGTGCTTCATCCAGTGCAGACCCCTCTGCTAAATCTATGTTACCCGATCGCGGACTCCCAGTATCTGAGCTGGTGCGTGGGACTGTAGGAAGCAGAGATGCACTGTTGCTGGCAGAGCTCTCCCCCTCTCCATCTCCCTCATCCGACACGCTGCCAAGATCATCGAGGGTGTCAAGTGTCTCCTCCTCACTGTGGCTGCCAGTTGAGTCAAGGGTGTCTGTATCGCTCATGATGACACTGGGGTTATCATCTGCAAGCATAAAAGGGAGAAGGGGCGCCATGAGGGTGAGGAGCTGCATTGCATCATGCAGCAAGCAGCTTTCACAGAAGTATAAGCAACAGTCAAGTAGGCCATTGCACTGTGAGGGAGAGATGGCATTACAGTCACTAACCCACGCAGCCCCGAGCGCCATCGGAGCAACCAGCAGCCACAGGGAGACCAATGTGTGCGCCCACTAGCCGCTGCACCCTCTGCTCAAAATCTGTGAGCAGCACATTTTGGGATTCGCCCCCCAGTGTCTTATTGGTCGCGTGGTTTTGTGCCACCTTGGCCTTGAAAGCAATGAAGGATTGGTAAGTCTCAGTTTCCCGAGGCCTTGGCAATGAGTGCAAGTGTGGGTCCATTAAATGCAGCTGTGAATCTCAGATGTATGGCATCCTCCATTGTGAGTGTGTACACATACAGGCCTAGCAATCAACAGGCACTTCAGCTACTAAGTAGTGTTGGTGAGAAACAAGTTAAGGTGAAGGAGAGTGCGGCAGATGTAATGTGAGGAGTTAGGGGAACATGTACTCACTTTCATCAACTGAATAAGGTCGGTTAGCCTTTTCCTGCATTGGCTGGGGGTCTGCTGGTAATGAACGTCCCCGAAACCTCCTCCGTTATCTCCCTCCAGGCTTCAGTGAAGACACCTCGAGTTGGTCTCCCACCACTTTCAGGGAAGAATAGCCACCTCCTTCCCTCCACAGCTTCGATTAGAGTCTCGAGTTCTGCGTCACTGAAGCGCCTCCCCCTGCTCAAATCTCCCCTTGCAGCCATCTCCTCGGATGCGGGTCAAAATGAACTCAAGACACAGCTGCAAAGCCTGTCCTTTAAGGCCAGGGAGCAGCTGCATCGTTAGCATGATCATTAGCATTAAATGGATAGGAGGGGAATTTTGCGGTACAAACGCCACTCCGCAGCCACACCGCTAAAAGCAGCCCTTACCACCAGGCATTACCATTCCACTCCATTTCTGGCCCAAATAAGCCGAATCTCTATCTTAATGCCACCCCATCCATATCAGCAGTACCAGACACTCAAATGCGGTGCATGCGCCCGGTTTTGGGCGAGGGGAAATTTCGGCCCCACAGTATCTGAGCTGGTGACTAGAAGTGTGAAATTGAGTAACAATGTTTCTTCTTCATTTTCCTCTCCTTCTTCATGTTGACCCACTGGCTGGGCAGGCTGGATTCATAGAATCATAGGGCCCAAGTTTGGTCCACCCATGTACCGTCGAAAGGATCACCATGATCCTGATGGAACTTTGGGCAGAAGTTTGATAGAAAAAAAAACGCCAAGCCGTAAAAACGGGCATTATACACCGAATCTGGGTGGCAAATGCGATCCTCGGCAAAGCAACGCCGAGGATAGAGTCGGGCCCAGGGAGGGGGGGCGGGGGGGGGGGGGGGGGGGGGGAGCTGAAAAAAAAATGTTCAACAAATTAAAAAGGAACTATTACAAATCCTTCAGAGGACCCCATTCAACAAAATCGTTGCAAAAGAAATGAAGAAAACCATTTCACTAACCTTTTCTTGCAGGTCTTCATACTTACCATTCAGGTAAGACCTGCCTCCACGTGGCGGTCTCTGCTGCTGGAGTGGAAGACCGCCCAGACCAATCTCGGGAGGGAGTGGGCAAGAGGACTTTTGGCGGCGCCGCACGCCAACGGATGCTCCCCAGCGGACTTCTCTCCCTGCTGGCATGAGGACCTGACCAACTCGGTCAGAGGGGAGAGTGTTGAAAAAACAGGAAGACCGCCAAGAAAACTCGGTGGCAGCCAGTGGTACATTCACCAAACTCGGGCCCACAGAAACATAGAAATTTACAGCACGGAAGGAGGCCATTTCGGCCCATCGCATCCGCGCCGGCCGACCAAGTGCTATCCAGCCTAATCCCGCTTTCCAGCCTTGTAGGTTACGGCACTTTGAGTGCATATCCAGGTATTTTTTAAATGTGGTGAAGCTTTCTGCCTCTACCACCCTTTCAGGCAGTGAGTTCCAGATCCGCACCACTCTCTGGGTGAAGAAATTTCCTCTCCTATCTCTTCTAAACCTCCCCCCAATGACTTTAAATCTATGCCCCCTGGTTGTTGACCCCTCTGCCAAGGGACACAGGTCCTTCCTATCCACTCTATCCAGACCCCTCATAATTTTATACACCTCCATCAGGTCTCCCATCAGCCTCCTCTGTTCCAAAGAAAACAGGCCCAACATCTCAAATCTTTCCTCATATCTAAAATTCACTAGTCCAGTCAACACTCTGGTAAATCTCCTCTGCACCCTTTCCAGTGCAATCACATCTTTCCTGTAATGTGATGACCAGAACTGCACACAGTGACTATTAGTGTACAAATATTTAATGTATTCATACTCTAGTATTCACACTACTTAATTTTACGGCTTTATGTATAAATTATAGCCAGCCAGAATGCTTTATTTTGCTATTGCAAATGATTTGCAATTTAGTCGATATTATGAATACAGAAAATGGGCAGTCATGAAGCACTTACCTTCAAATCAGATGATGATGATGTCCGCTTGCAATTTGCAATCATTTTCTGAAAGACTTCTTCTTTTTCATTTTCTTTTAGTTTCTCAAGATCTTCTCTCAGCTTTGAAAACATAGGAGGAGAACATATTATGGCTGATTCATCAACTGGGTGCTCCCTTCGAGTTGCAATGTTTGTAGGGAGCGTTGGTTGGGAAATCATGAGCCTGCAGCCTGAGTGTCCATTCATTTAAATTAATGGGTGGAAATCAGGAGTTGAGCTCCGAAAATTTCCTGACCAGGATTCCTTGTGACCACCGGTCCTCACATAGAATATCTGATTATGGAGAGAGCCCTATTATACATTCAAACATCAGTTTAACATGTACTAGAGCAGTAACACAGAATATGTTACAGTATTATATGATCCCTATTTCTTCATCTTTCCATCTATCATTAATACTTGGATCAAGTCCTTTTTTAAAATAGTAATGTTGGAAGTTGGGAACGATGAATAGACCTTCGCCCCATTGAATATTTATTAGTCATGGCAGCTTTTCATCTTTTTAACCCCAATTCCTTGTCCTTTCTCCATATCCCTTAGTACCCCTAGGTGTCAAGCATTTATTTGTATATTAAATAGCTCAATTAATTCTGCATTAAATCATAGAATGATACAACACAGAAGGAGGACATTTGGTCCATCGTGCCTGTACCGGCTCTATGAGGAGCTATACAATTAGGCCCACTCCCCTGCTCTTCCCTCATAGCCCTCAAATTTTCCCCTTTAATTATTTTTCCAATTCATCTCAATTGTCAACCCGAAGAACCATCACCAGATCCCAAGGTCAATATCCTTTCCAAGGTGAAGCGTCCAAAACTGAATGCAACACTGCAAACTATATCTGCAAGCATACTTCCCTTCCTTTAGCACTCTTAACTCATACGATGAAGCCCAGTGTCCCAATTGCAACTACAATCTAGTTTTTAATGAATGTACCTGGAACCCTAAATCCCTTTGACCATTTTTCTTGACTTAGGCTGTATTCTCATCTCTCTTTCTTGCACTTTATATTGAATGGTATGAGAACCGTGCCCATGGTATATCTTAAAACATTTCTCACACAAAGGGGATTAATTTTCAAACTTTGCATTATTAACGGGAAGCCTTGTCTGCCAGGTATGCATATCAGAAAATCAGGCTTGTACCTCATTTTCTGACCAAATTGTTCAGCTGGGTGAGATTTCCCACTAGTAGTATGAAGTCAGGAAATTTCCTGCAAGCTCCGATCAATCCATAAGTCCCATTGCTTAAGTTTCTTGACCAGGAAATTAAGTTTTTGCAATGAACTGGAACTTTGTTGAATTTTAAAAGTACCTGATAGCTGCAAAATGAACTTCTACAAATGTATACAAGTGCTCAGAGCTGCGTCATTGAGCATGGTATAGGCTGTCTACAGTAATCGTTACAAGTAAGTGAAGGTCTACATCCTAGAAATCTCCACCCCTCAAAATTCTAACTTTTGAAAGACCATCAACAGACACTCAACGACTTGGCTTGGGTCTAAGGAACCTAGATACTCATGCTGGGCTACAGATATTGAACCTGTGGTGACTGGCCAAAGGGGGCTCAGGGATAGCAAGGAAATAATTCTTCTCCTCCCCAGAGCTCGAGTCTGAAAGACTAATTTCCAATTTCTAATTATCAACGTAATGGTCTTCAATACATCAGTCACCATAGATAGTACTGATTATATGGTAACAGAGGAGACAGAATAATGGCCCCAAGTTTCCACATGATTTGCTCCTGATCTTTAGGAGCAACTGGTGTAGAACGGAGTATCTTAGAAATCGCAATTCTCCACATTTAAGTTTTCTGCAGTTCTAGTCATGTAGAACAGTTTCACTTTGGAACAGAATTTTTTTTCAAAAGGGGGCGTGTCCAGCCACTGACGCCTGATTTGAAAGTTTCCACAGTGAAAACGTACTCCAAACTAACTTAGAATGGAGCAAGTGAGGATTTTTGTAGGCCTGAAAAAACCTTGTCTACAGATTAAAAAATCAGGCGCAGGTTACAAATTAGACATTTGGAACGAGGTGGGGTGGGGGGGTGGGGGAAGAGAAGTCATTACATTCTACAATAAATCCTTCGTTATACTTATACAAATATTATACAAATAATTCCAACCTGAATAAAAATTTATAAGCAAAGAAAAGATTAAATAAACCATGTTCCTACCTGTGTGAAAGTGCTTAAGGCAGGGAGAAGGCTGCAGGAAGCCTCACAAGTTGAGGCAGCCGTTCCCGACGGCAGGGGGGGGAGGCAGGGAGGAGGCAGCTGTTCCCGACGGCAGGGGGTGGGGAGGAGGCAGTGAGGAGGCAGCTGTTCCCGACGGCAGGGGGTGGGGAGGAGGCAGTGAGGAGGCAGCCGTTCCCGACGGCAGCAGGCGGGGGGGGGGGGGGGGGGAGGCCCCCCTGCCGTCAGTCGGGCCTGTCGGGAAACGGCTGCCTCAACTTCTGAGGCTTCCTGCAGCCTTCTCACTGCTGCAAGAAGCCTCAGTGCTGATCATGGAAGGGCAATGTGGTTTTATTAAAAAATGTTAAAAATTGAACAGCTACAAAGAACTACAAAAATGGCCAAGTGTCAATGTTTCCTTCACACTGCGCGTGCGCGAACGCTCCAATGCGCACGCGCAGGGTTGCCGGCATGAAAAAAACTCATTTAAATGGTACCCGCCCCCTCCTACTTACAAAATCGGCGCGAGTGGTAGGCTCCGCCCCCTGGGCACCGCGCCAAGCTGACATCGAGCTGCAAAGCGCTCGAGAATAGCGCGTTTTTTTTCAGGCGGCGTTTTCGACGCGAAAAATGGGCGCCCAGCTCGGAGGGGCGCCTGTTTTGCCGCGTGTGGAAACTTGGGGCCTTAGTTTGCTCCAGTTCTAGTCAGTTAGAACAGTTTCACTTTGGAACAAAAAATTTTTTTCAAAAGGGGGCGTGTCCGGCCACTTACGCCTGATTTCAAAGTTTCGTGAGTGAAAACTTACTCCAAACTAACTTAGAATGGAGTAAGTGAAGATTTTTGTACGCTCGAAAAAACCTTGTCCACACTTTAGAAAATCAGGCGTTGGTTACAAATCAGGCGTAGGGAATAGTGGGGGGAGGTGTTTAAAGGGAAGTTTACAAACATTAAACACTTCAGTTTTACAAATAAAGAGCCATCATCAATAATAAATGATAAATACATCAATAAATCAACCAATAAATCAATCAAAAAAAATTAATAAGAAATCATTTTTTTTTTAAATCAATAAATAAAACATTTTCTACTTACCGACTGCAGCACCGGGAGCCCTCCAACAGCGTGCTGGGATGCCCCCATCAGTGTGTCTCTGTCAGTGTCTCTATCTCTCTGTCTAACTGTCTCTCATTCTCTGTCTGTCAGTGTCTGTGTTTCTGACAGCGAGGGGAGGGGGAGGAGGGGGGTAGAGGGAGAGAGGGGGGGAGCAGAGGGAGGGAAGGGGGCGGAGGGGGAGGGAAGGGGAGAAGGGGGGGGAGAAGGGGATAAAGGGGAGAAAGGAGATGGGGGAGTAAGGAGATTGGGGTGGTGGGGGGGGGAAGGAGATTGGGGTGGTGGGGGGGAAGGAGATTGGGGTGGTGCGGGGGAAGGAGATTGGGGTGGTGCGGGGGAAGGAGATTGGGGAGGTGGGGGGAAAAGAGATTGGGGGGGTGGGGGGGGAAGGAGATTGGGGTGGTGGGGGGGAAGGAGATTGGGGTGGTGCGGGGGAAGGAGATTGGGGTGGTGGGGGGGAAGGAGATTGGGGTGGTGCGGGGGAAGGAGATTGGGGTGGTGGGAGGGGAAGGAGATTGGGGTGGTGGGAGGGGAAGGAGATTGGGATGGTGGGAGGGGAAGGAGATTGGGATGGTGGGGGGGAAGAGGATTGGGGTGGTGGGGGGGAAGAGGATTGGGGTGGTGGGGGGGAAGGAGATTGGGGTGGTGGGGGGGAAGGAGATTGGGGTGGTGGGGGGGAAGGAGATTGGGGTGGTGGGGGGGAAGGAGATTGGGGTGGTGGGGGGGGGAAGGAGATTGGGGGGGGAGAAGGAGATTGGGGGGGTGGGGGGGAAGGAGATTGGGGGGGGTGGGGGGGAAGGAGATTGGGGGGGGTGGGGGGGAAGGAGATTGGGGGGGGTGGGGGGGAAGGAGATTGGGGGGGGTGGGGGGGAAGGGGATTGGGGGGGGGATGGGGGGGGAAGGGGATTGGGGGGGGATGGGGGGGGGAAGGGGATTGGGGGGGGGGTGGGGGGGAAGGAGATTGGGGGGGGGGGGGAGGCTGAACGGGCCGGGCCCGAGACTTCGGGCAGGGCCCGTCCCCAGCACCAGATTTGCAGGTAGGTGGCATTTGGTCGGGTCGGGGGGGTGGTGGGAGGGATGGAGGTTCGGGTCGGGGGGGAGGGAGGGAGGGAGAGGGAGGTCAGGTCGGGAGGAGGGAGGTCAGGTCGGATCCAGTCCAGGGGCGGGGAGGAGAGCGGGTGTCAGGTCCAGTCCGGAGGCGGGGGGGGGAGGGGGAGAGCGGGTGTTGGGTCCGGTCCGGAGGGGGGCGGGGGGGGTGGGGGGGGGAGGGGGAGAGCGGGTGTCGGGTCCGGTCCGGAGGCGGGCGGGGGCGGCGGAGAGCAGCGGGTGTCGGGTCCGGTCCGGGGAGGGGGGGGAAGAGCGCGGGTGTCGGGTCCGGTCTGGAGGCGGGAAGCGGGAGTCGAGTCGGGTCAGGAGGAAGCAGGAGCTGGCCGTGGGAGGAGCCTTATTCACGCAGCCCCAGTGAGGCCATTCGGCCAGGGCTAGGGGTTGCGTGCTTCGGGCCGCTCCCACACAGTTTCCGGCGCCTGGAGCTACTGCACTTGCGCATATGTGCAGAGGTCCCGGCACTGTTTTCGGCGCAGGGACCTGGCTCCGTCCTCCACAGCTCCTGCTGCGCTGCGCAGAGGGCCAGAGAACCTGCAGGGAGGTGGAGAATCTGGAGGGTTTTTTTTAGGCGCACTTTGTGGCGCGAAAAACGGGTGTCCAGGTCGGGACTGCGCCGTTCTAGGCGCGGCTCGAAACTTGGGCCCAATGTTTCTACAAATTCACAGGTTAATTCATTAACTGTTTGAACAAATGTTTGAACATGGCCATGAAAGTCAGGAACATGTACTCACACCCGTTTCGTTTAACTCAATTTGGCCACATTGGCGGTAGCTAGAAGAGAGTATAGGAATGTGAAGAAGGCTCATTTGAAGCATCTGTAGAAGTGATCAGCAATATATAATGGGCAATGATTCTGGGTTTCTGAGTACTTCCAAAATTATGGTCAGTGCTGAACAATTACAACTTTACTCATAATTCCCTACTTTGCGACAAACCAACTTTTGATCAGAAATCAAATTCAAACGTGAAATATTTGAAGTGCCAAACTTACATTCTGTTGCGATAAACGAACAATATTCAGCAACCATTCAGTTACTTACACCACAGTTCATTATAACTATAGATTATAATTCAGGTCATTTAGAAAATAATGGATACAACCTTGCAGATACAATATCTTTTAATTTCCAGTATAATTTTCTTCTAAATCAATCCCTGCTGTTTATGACAATTTACCTCCAACAAATGAGCAAAATACAGTTGTAGCATATTAAAATTTAATTTAATGAGTACTTACAACTTGAGGAATCTTTGCCATTTCTTGTCTGCAGTTTGCTTTAGTCAGGTCCTGAGTGAAGCAAAATAGTTTTACTCGCTCAAAAAAATAGTAAATCATTTGTGCCCACTGGATGAAGCTTTGTAACAATCAGTAAAACATAAAACTTCTACTCAAAATAAATAAATACATATTCTAAAATTTAAGAGATCACCTTTAGATTAATTCCCTAATTGAGCATTCGTGGCAAGGAGGGGTACTCATCGGGAGTGTTGATCGGAAAATCCTAAGGCCGTGATTGTCCATCCTATTAAATCCCTAGAAGTGCCTCTCCTCACTACAAATCCAGAAATTAGCTCTAATCTTTAGAGGAGATTCAATTGCCAGCCTTTCAGTGAGACACAAGCTGTGGTCTTATTTTGGGTGCATGCTGAATCTTTCTAGCACTATAGCGAAAAATTTCTGAAAAAAATATGGAAACTATGAAAAAGCTCACTAATGCATTTGCAATACAGACCATATTTAGACATTTACACACAATTTTTGCTTTTACATTAAGATTTTAATTAAAACTTTCACAGTAAATACACCATGGCCTGGAAACGCATCCACGTATAAAGAGCTGGGAGGATATCAGAGCAGATTCCAGCTGAATAGTCCTCATATTTTGGCACAGTCAGATCATGGAAGTATCGCAGAGCAGGAGCGGTACATAATTCCATTGTTATCATTCTTTGGGAGGTGGGTATAACGCTCAGTAAAAACATTTGGTATGACTTGCATCTATCTACCTGATCTCCCCCATGGTTATGCTTTTGTTACACCCAATACCAACAATGTCTTCACAGCCAATATAGAGTAAATTGTGAGCAGACCCTCCCCTCCATTAAATTATCACACTACCACAACTCTCTCCCCATTTAACTATATTTTTCCAAATTGCACAGTGTCTAAGACATTTCATTATGCATTTCTAACTATTTCTTGACCTGCCTCAGTAGTCAATTCTCGAACCAGCTGGGCTGACTTTCTCAAAAGTCTATGGGGGTTAAATTGGATGGGCCTGAAAACAGGCGTGGGGATCGCGATGTGCAATTAACCTATGTCCGTTGATTGCAATGCAGGCAGCACGCCAACTTCGATATAAGAAATAGGAGCAAGAGTAGGCCATACGACACCTCGAGCTTGCTCCACCATTCAATAAGATCTTGACTGCTCCTCGACCTCAACTGTACTTTCCTGCCTGATCCCCATATCGCTTGAAAAAGACAAAAAATGCTGGAAATCACAGCGGGTCAGGCAGCATCTGTGAAGAGAAAAACAGAGTTAACGTTTCAAGTCGATGACCCTTCGTCAGAACTGGCAATAGTTTAACATGTAACAGATTCTTAAGGAAGTGCTGGGGCCTGAAAGGGGGATGGGGGGGTGGGGGGGGCAGGGGGAGGGGGGGGGCAAGGGTGGTGTAAAGAACAAACGGGAAGGTCTGTGATAGGGTGAAATTCAGAAGAGATTTGAGAGACAAAAGGGATGATGAGCCGAATTGAGATGGTAATAGCACAAGTTAGGAAACAAAAGATAGGGTCTGAATGGCAGAATAATTACCAGCTGCCATGGGAAAGAACAAAAGGGAAGGTCTGTAAAGTGCCTAAACAAAAGATGAGGTGTTCCCGAGGACGGAGCGTTCCACTCCCACTCTGACCTCTCCGTCGGCCTCCTACACTGTTCCAATGAAGCTCAACACAAGTTCAAGGAGCAACATCTCATGTTTTGTTTAGGTACTTTACAGCCTTCTGAGGTCAACGTTTTCAACAATTTCAGACCATAATCTCTGCCCGCATTTTGTTCCCTTTCCTCCCATTTTTTTTTACAAAAACTCCCTCCACTTTTTTATTTTTATTTTATTTCTCTCTACTTCCCATGGCAGCTGGTAATTATTCCGCCATTCACACCCTATCTTCTGTTTCGTAACGTGCTATTACCATCTCAATTCGGCCCATCATCCCTTAAATCTCTTCTGCCTTCCACCCTATCACAAGCCTTCCTTTTTGTTCTTTCCACGCCCCTCCCCTTTCATTGAATATATTTAAGGTGGAGATGGACAGATTTTTGAGCGATAATGGTGTGAAGGATTATGGGGAGTGGGCAGGGAATTGGATCTGAGCCCAATATCATATCAGCCATGATCTTATTAAATGGCGGAGCAGGCTCAAGGACCAAATGGCCTACTCCTATTTCTTATGTTCTTATGTTCAAGGTCCCAGCACTTCCTTAAGAATCTGTTACATTTTGAACTACTGCCAGTTCTGATGAAGGATCTTCGACCTGAAACATTAACTGTTTCTCTCTCCACAGGTGCTGCCTGACCCGCTGAGATTTGCATCAGTTTCAGGTTTTTTTCAGATTCCAGCATTCGCAGCATTTTGCATTTGTCCCCATATCTCTTGATTCCCTTAGAGTCTAAAAATGTATCAACCTCCACAATGAATATACTCAACAACTGAGCATCCGCAGCCGTCTGTGGTAGAGAATTCCAAAGATTCACAAAGCCTCTGAGTGAAGAAATTTCTCCTCATCTCAAACCTAAATGGTCAACCATTATCCTGAGACAATGTTCCCTAGTCCTAGACTCTCCAGCCAGGGGAAACAGCCTCGCAGCATGCACCCTATCAAGCCCTCTCAGAATCATATGGCCTAGAAATTGGATAGGGCCCAAAACCGGGCGCAGGGAGCATGAAGTGCAATGTGTCCACATCCGTTCAAAGTGGTGCAGGTGTCACACAAAACCCCTGCCGCCTGCTCATTATAATGTTTGCAGCACTGATCTCAGCACTAAACATGCTGCTGACTGACTCAGCACTGAAAAAGGGGGGTCAATATCAGGTGCAGTCTACTGGCCAATAATGTTTGGCCGAAGCTCTCTGCACTACATAAAGGGAAGGTGTTTTGCTGCAGAAGCACCTCATTGTCATTGTGAAGAAAGCCATGGCCCAAGAAAGAGGGCAAAGTGATTTTGCAATGCGGCACTGGAGGCCTTGGTCCTGGGAGTTCAAAGATGCCGTCAGTTCCTCTGTCTGCAGGGGGGCAGGAGGCTTTCCAGGCAGAACAGCAGAACGCTGCAGGAGGAGATAATTGAAGCCTTCAGTGAGATGAGTGTTATCCCCAGGACCAGGATCAGGTGCCGCAAGAAGTTTAATTACCTCACATGAGTGGTCAAGGTGAGTGACCATGGTTTCATGGACCATAATGGAGGTTGATGGCATAGCAAGAGATCCAGCAGTTTTAAGAATTTATCTGCAGACATCGGGAAACATCAAACGTAACAGCACGGTGACGATTTTTAAAATTTTGCCCTTCAAAGGCTCGGAATTAACATTGACAAGATCTCTCAGTCCAACAATATTGCTCTTTGAAATTAAAAATAAATGGACTCAGGCACAATATATTGGGTTCTTTTAGAACAATAAGAGGCCCAAGTTCAGTTAAATAAAATTGAACAAACAAAATATGTTTAAACTTGGACCAAGTGGGAAGAATTGAAC
Organism: Pristiophorus japonicus; assembly: GCF_044704955.1. NCBI lineage: Eukaryota > Metazoa > Chordata > Chondrichthyes > Pristiophoridae > Pristiophorus > Pristiophorus japonicus. Next base: position 329,226 of record NW_027254365.1, read on the forward strand.
TATGTTTTGAAGATATTATGGGGGAAAATTGAGTACCAGCATTTGGGGGTGGTAAGTCACGAAGCTCGAGACTTTGCGCCAGGCGCAGAAATCTCACCTCTTGCAAGAAATTGGGGTTAAATAACGCGCTCCACTTCGTTTCTGCAAACTCTGCAGGAACAGAAGTAGGCCATACGGCCCTCGAGACTGCTCCGCCATTCAATAAGATCATGGCCGATCTGATCATGGACTCAGCTCCACTTCCCCGCCCACTCCCCATAATCCCTTATCCCTTTATTGTTTGAGAAACTATCTATTTCTGTCTTAAATTTATTCAATGTTTCAGCTTCCACAGCTCTCTGAGGCAGCGAATTCCACAGATTTATAACCCTCTGAGAGAAGAAATTTCTCCTCATCTCTGTTTTTATTGGGCGGCACCTTATTCTAAGATCATGCCCTCTAGTTCTAGTCTCCCCCATCAGTGGAAACATCCTCTCTGCATCCACCTTGTCAAGCCTCCTCATAATCTTACACGTTTGAATAAGATCACCTCTCATTCTTCTGAATTCCAATGAGTAAAGGTCCAACCTACTCAACCTTTCCTCATAAGTCAACCCCCTCATTCCCGGAATCAACCGAGTGAACTTTCTCTGAACTGCCTCCAGCAAGTATATCCTTTCATAAATATGGAAACCAAAACTGCACGCAGTATTCCAGGTGTGGCCTCACCAATACCTTATATAGCTGGAGCATGACTTCCCTGTTTTTATACTCCATCCCCTTTGTAATAAAGGCCAAGACACCATTGGCCTTCCTGATCACTTGCTGTACCTGCACACCAATCTGTTGCGTTTCATGCACAAGTACCCCCAGGTCCCGCTGTACTGCGGCACTTTGCAATCTTTCTCCATTTAAATAACAACTTGCTCTTTGATTTTTTTTTCTGCCAAAGTGCATGACCTCACACTTTCCAACATTATACTCCATCTGCCAAATTCTTGCCCACTCACTTAGCCTGTCTATGTTCTTTTGCAGATTTTTTGTGTCCCACCTCACACATTTCTTTTCCTCCGATCTTTATATCGTCAGCAAACTTGGCTACATTACACTCAGTCCCTTCTTCCAAGTCGTTAATATAGATTGCAAATAGTTGGGGTCCCAGCACTGATCCCTGCGTGACCCCACTAGTTATTGGTTGCCAACCAGAGAATGAACCATTTATCCTGACTCTCTGTTCTCTGTTAGTTAGCCAATCCTCTATCCATGCTAATATATTACCCCCAACCCAATGAACTTTTATCTTGTGCAGTAACGTTTTATGTGGCGCCTTGTCAAATGCCTTCTGGAAGTCCAAATACACATCCACTGGTTCCCCTTTATCCACCCTGTTCGTTACATTCTCAAAGAATTCCAGCACATTTGTCAAACATGACTTCCCCTTCATAATTCCATGCTGACTCTGCCTGACCGAATTTTGCTTTTCCAAATGTCCTGCTACTGCTTCTTTAATAATGGACTCCAACATTTTCCCAACCACAGCTGTTAGGCTAACTGGTCTATCGTTTCCTGCTTTTTGTCTGCCTCCTTTTTTAAATAGGGGCATTACATTTGCAGTTTTCCAATCTGCTGGGACCTCCCCAGAATCCAGGGAATTTTGGTAAATTACAACCAATGCATCCACAATCCCTGCCGCTACTTTTCTTAAGTCATTAAGTCCAGGGAATTTATCTGCCTGTTGTGTAAGGAAGTCAATAAGGGACATTGAAAATATAAGGAAAGGTAAGGCGAGAGCAAGGGCACTAAGAGGAATCCAGGATTATTAATGACAAAGGAGGATATAAAACATTTTGCTAAGAGTTAAGGTATTCCATGAAAAATAAAGTAGGACATGTTGGCATATGGAACTAGGTTAATTCAGCTTCCGAAATGTGTTCATAGAAACATAGAAACATAGAAAATAGGTGCAGGAGTAGGCCATTTGGCCCTTCGAGCGTGCAACACCATTCAATATGATCATGGCTGATCATGCAACTTCAGTACCCCATTTCTGCTTTCTCTCCATACCCCTTGATCCCTTTAGCCGTAAGGGCCACATCTAACTCCCTTTTCAATATATATAATGAACTGGCCTCAACAACTTTATGTGGCAGAGAATTCCACAGGTTCACAATTCTCTGAGTGAAGAAGTTTTTCCTCATCTCAGTCCTAAATGGCTTTCCCCTTATTCTTACATTGTGACCCCTGGTTCTGGACTTCCTCAACATCGGGAACATTCTTCCTGCATCTAACCTGTCCAGTCCCGTCAGAATGTTATGTGTTTCTGTGGGATCCCCTCTCATTCTTCTAAATTCAAGTGAACATAAGCCTAGTCGATCCAGTCTTTCTTCATATGTCAGTCCTGCCATCCCGGGAATCAGTCTGGTGAACCTTCGCTGCACTCCCTCAATAGCAAGAATATCCTTCCTCAGATTAGGACACCAACACTGTACACAATATTCAAGGTGTGACCTCATCAAGACCCTGTGCAACTGCAGTAGAACCTCCCTGCTCCTATACTCAAAATCCTCTCGCTATGAAAGCCAACATGCCATTGGCCTTCTTCACCACCTGCTGTACCTGCATGCCAACTTTCAATGACTGACATAGCATGACACCCAGGTCTCGTTGCACCTCCCCTTTACCTAATCTGTCACCATTCCGATAATATTCTGCCTTCTTGCTTTTGCCACCAAAGTGGATAACCTCACATTTATCTACATTATACTGCATCTGCCATGCATTTGCCCACTCATCTAACCTGTCCAAGTCACCCTGCAGCCTTTTAGCATCCTCCTCACAGCTCACACTGCCACCCAGCTTAGTGTCATCTGCAAACTTGGAGATATTACATTCAATTCCTTCGTCTAAATCATTAATGTATATTGTAAATAGCCGGGGTCCCAGCACTGAACTTTGCAGTACCCCACTAGTCACTGCCTGCCATTCAGAAAAGGAGCCATTCATTCCGACTCTTTGCCAACCAGTTTTCTATCCACATCAACACATTATCCCCAATACCATGTGCTTTAATTTTGCACATTAATCTCTTGTGTGGGACCATGTCAAAAGCCTTTTGAAAGTCCAAATACACCACATCCACTGGTTCTCCCTTGTCCACTCTATTAGTTACATCCTCAAAAAATTCTAGAAGATTTGTCAAGCATGATTTCCCTTTCATAAATCCATGCTGACTTGGACTGATCCGGTCAATGCTTTCCAAATGCACTGCTATTACATCTTTATTAATTGATTCCAACATTTTCCCCACTACTGATGTCAGGCTAACGGTCTATTATTCCCTGTTTTCTCTCTTCCCTCCTTTTTTAAAAAGTGGGATTACATTAGCTACCCTCCAATCCATAGGAACTGATCTAGAGTCTATAGAATGTTGGAAAATGACCACCAATGCATCCACTATTTCTAGGGCCACTTCCTTAAGTACTCTGGGATGCAGACTATCAGGCCCTGGGGATTTATCGGCCTTCAATCCCATCAATTTCCCTAACACAATTTCCTGACTAATAAGGATTTCCTTCAGTTCCTCCTTCTCGCTAGACCCTCGGTCCCCTAGTATTTCCGGAAGGTTATTTGTGTCTTCCTTAGTGAAGACAGAATCAAAGTATTTGTTCAACTGGTCTGCCATTTCTTTATTCCCCATTATAAATTCACCTGATTCTGACTGCAAGGGATCTAGAAACATAGAAACTAGATGCAGGAGTAGGCCATTCGGCCCTTCGAGCCTGCTCCGCCATTCAATAAGATCATGGCTGATCATTCCTTCAGTACCCCTTTCCTGCTTTCTCTCCATACCCCTTGATTCCCTTAACTGTAAGAGCCATATCTAACTCCCTCTTGAATATATCCAATGAACTGGCATCAACAACTCACTGTGGCAGGGAATTCCAAAGGCTAACAACTCTCTGAGTGAAGAAGTTTCTCCTCATCTCATTCCTAAATGGCCTATCCCTTATCCTAAGACTATGTCCCCTGGTTCTGGACTTCCCCAACATCGGGAACATTCTTCCCGCATTTGGTGGCCATTAAAGAAACGTGGTTGCAGGGTGGCCAAGACTGGGAATTAAACATATAGGGGTATCCGACGATTCGGAAAGATAGACAAGAAGGGAAAGGAGGTGGGGTAGCTCTGTTAATAAAGGGTGATATCAGGGCAGTTGTGAGAGACGATATTGGCTCTAATGAACAAAATGTTGAATCATTGTGGGTGGAGATTAGAGATAGTAAGGGGAAAAAGTCACTGGTGGGCGTAGTTTATAGGCCCCCAAATAATAACTTCACGCTGGGGCGGACAATAATCAAGGGAATAATGGAGGCATGTGAAAAAGGAATGGCAGTAGTCATGGGGGATTTTAATCGAAATATCGATTGGTCAACTCAAATCGCACGGGGTAGCCTGGAGGAGGAATTCATAGAATGCATACGGGATTGTTTCTTAGAATAGTATGCAACAGAACCTACAGGGAGCAAGCTATCTTAGATCTGGTCCTGTGTAATGAGACAGGAATAATAAACGTTCTCCTCGTAAAAGATCCTCTCGGAAGGAGTGATCACAGTATGGTTGAATTTGTAATACAGGTTGAGGGTGAGGAAGTAGTGTCTCAAACGAGCATACTATGCTTAAACAAAGGGGACTACAGTGGGATGAGGGCAGAGTTGGCTAAAGTAGACTGGAAACACAGACTAAATGGTGGCACAATTGAGGAACAGTGGAGGACTTTTAAGGAGCTCTTTCATAGTGCTCAACAAAAATATATTCCAGTGAAAAAGAAAGGCAGTAAGAGAAGGGATAACCAGCCGTGGATAACCAGGGAAATTAAGGAGAGTATCAAATTAAAAACCAATGCGTATAAGGTGGCCAAGGTTAGTGGGAAAATAGAAGATTGGGAAAATTTTAAATGACAGCAAAGAATGACTAAAAAAGCAATAAAGAAAGGAAAGATAGATTACAAAGTTAAACTTGCGCAAAACATAAAAACGGATAGTAAAAGCTTTTACAGATATATAAAACGGAAAAGAGTGACTAAAGTAAATGTTGGTCCCTTAGAAGATGAGAAGGGGGATTTAATAATGGGAAATGTGGAAATGGCCGAGACCTTAAACAATTATTTTGCTTCGGTCTTCACAGTGGAAGACACAGAAACCATGCCAAAAATTGCTGGTCACAGGAATGTGGGAAGGGAGGACCTGGAGACAATCACTATCACTAGGGGGTTAGTGCTGGACAGGCTAATGGGACTCAAGGTAGACAAGTCCACTGGTCCTGATGAAATGCATCCCAGGGTATTAAAAGAGATGGCGGAAGTTATAGCAGATGCATTCGTTAGAATCTACCAAAATTCTCTGGACTCTGGGGAGGTGCCAGCGGATTGGAAAGCAGCTAATGTAACGCCTCTGTTTAAGAAAGGGGGCAGACAAAGGCAGGTAACTATAGACCGGTTAGTTTAACATCTGTAGTGGGGAAAATGCTTGAAACTATTAAGGAAGAAATAGCGGGACATCTAGATAGGAATAGTGCAATCAAGCAGACGCAGCATAGATTCAAGAAGGGGAAATCATGTTTCACTAATTTACTGGAATTCTTTGAGGATATAACGAGCATGTTGGATAGAGGTGTACCGATGGATGTGGTGTATTTAGATTTCCAAAAGGCATTCAATAAGGTGCCACACAAAAGGTTACTGCAGAAGATAAAGGTACGCGGGGTTAGTGGAAATGTATTAGCATGGATAGAGAATTGGCTGGCTAACAGAAAGCAGAGTGTCAGGATAAATGGGTCCTTTTCGGGTTGGAAATCGGTGGTTAGTGGTGTGCCACAGGGATCGGTGCTGGGACCACAACTGTTTACAATATACGTAGATGACCTGGAAGAGGGGACAAAGTGTAGTGTAACAAAATTTGCAGAAGACACAAAGATTAGTGGGAAAGCGGGTTGTGTAGAGGACACAGAGAGGCTGCAAAGAGATTCAGATAGGTTAAGCGAATGGGCTAAGGTTTGGCAGATGGAATACAATGTCGGAAAGTGTGAGGTCATCCACCTTGGGAAAAAAACAAAAAAAGGGAATACAATTTGAATGGGGAGAAATTACAACATGCTGAGGTGCAGAGGGACCTGGGGGTCCTTGTGCATGAATCCCAAAAAGTTAATTTGCAGGTGCAGCAGGTAATCAGGAAGGCGAATGGAATGTTGGCCTTCATTGCGAGAGGGATGGAGTACAAAAGCAGGGAGGTCCTTCTGCAACTGTATAGGGTATTGGTGAGGCCGCACCTGGAGTACTGCATGCAGTTTTGATCACCTTACTTAAGGAAGGATATACTGGCTTTGGAGGGGGTACAGAGACGATTCACTCGGTTGATTCCGGAGATGAGGGGGTTACCTTATGAGGATAGATTGAGTAGACTGGGTCTTTACTCGTTGGAGTTCAGAAGAATGAGGGGTGATCTTATAGAAACATTTAAAATAATGAAAGGGATAGACAAGATAGAGGCAGAGAGGTTGTTTCCACTGGTCGGGGAGACTAGAACTAGGGGGCACAGCCTCAAAATATGGGGGAGCCAATTTAAAACCGAGTTGAGAAGGAATTTCTTCTCCCAGAGGGTTGTGAATCTGTGGAATGCTCTGCCCAAGGAAGCAGCTGAGGCTAGCTCATTGAATGTATTCAAGTCACAGATAGGTAGATTTTTAACCAATAAGGGAATAAGGGGTTATGGGGAGCGGGCAGGGAAATGAACCTGTGTCCATGACCGGATCAACCAAGATCGTATTAAATGGCGGAGCAGGCTCGAGGGGCCGTATAGCCTGCTCCTAGTCCTCTTTCTTATCTTCTTATGTTTATAGTATTGCCATACTGTAAACTTCCCATCACATACCATTGCAATTTTTGCAGGAGGATGTTGAATTACAAGCCGGTTGAAGGACGGTACATTGAACGTCAACCACCGAATGTTGATGTGTGAGAAATGTAGGGGCCGTAATTGGTGGAGGTTGTGCCCGCAGCTGCCAAGGTTGCGCCGGAAATGTAGTTTTTTGGGGTGATTCCTCCGGAACCGCCCATCTGCCGTTCATATTCCACCCGGCGGGAGATTGGTCGTGCCGCCTGCCCATGCTGGATGTTGCAAATCGCTCATTTTGGTGAGGGATGCTGGCCTCAGATCGACCTGCCGCCCCCCAGAAGGACCACTGGCAAAAAGCAGGTCTGAGCTGGCCGTGAGTCGGTTGGCAGGGAGAAGGGCTCTGAGTGCTGCACATCGCGGGTATGGTGCAGATTCTGCAGCATTATGAGTGGGACTGCTGGAAAAAAGTTTGCTGGATGTTGCTTTAGTTTATTGTTCGTGCTCATGTTTAATTGGTATGTGATAAAAGTGACTAAAATGTGTCTAAGTTGATGGAAACTTTTTTTTTTTACCTTGCTGGCACACCTTCATTTAGAACCACAATGACCAAGACCAAATCATTATCAATAACTCAAAAGTATGCAGCATGTCACATTTTGTACAGCCAAGTCATGTGGATGGGAAGATATTTGTGGTAAAACAGATGACCTGAGGGACAGATGTGTGTTTCTCACATGGCACCACACATGACGTTAAAATGAGACACTGACCAAGAGGGTCAACAATGCAAGTGTATTTACAAGTGCACAATAACAAAGGTTATATAACATTATTACATTTAGGAACATTTCCACTACCAACACCCACCCTCTATCTGGCACCACCACCTCTCTTCCCCCCCTTGCAGCGATGCCCAAGCTCCTCTTCTTTGCCCCTCCTACACCGTGGCATCCCGCTCCCCTGCCCCTCATTGCCTCTGGTTGACAAGGTTGTGCAGGAGGGCAGCGGGATCTCTGCAGACATGTGCATGTTGGTGAAAAGGCAGGGGAGGTGACCGAAGGCGCCGGGATTTGCTACTCCTCCGGACCTGTCTGCCTTGAGGGTGTGAGGTCGGGGGCTTGCACTACATGGCCAGAAGCCATCTCGTCACATCGCCTCAACTGTCTCGGTTGTGCGCTCCAACACAGTAATGAGCCGGTCCATCCTGGCATCATGTTGCTGAGTGAACGTGGCGATGCTGCCAGCTATCCCAGCCATTGTCTGGAGCATATCACGACTTATCTGCACGCTCGTCCGTGATAGCTGGATCATCTCCTGAATTGCAGAGAGCGGTGCTGCATCCTCAGCTGGTTGCTCGCTGCTGGTGGGTTCAGGCGCCTTGCTTGCCTTTGCGCCACAGCCTCTATGCTTGGTCGAGCTTGCCAGTATGGACTCCGTTCCAAACCCCACGTTGCGGCCTTTAGCCCCTTTGCTAATACCCCTCACACACACTCCCACACACACACACACACACACACATCTGGTGCACAACCTTTTTGCACAGGAGGGGGGCAATACATTTTTACTCACTCTGACTGCCGCCACCAAATCGTTCCAACGTTTTTTGCATTGGTCCCCATCCTGCACGATATTGCCCATTGCGGACACGATCTCAGTGATCTCCCTCCAAATGCATCGGTATTGTGGTGGTGGAGACTTGCCACCGAGCATCCTGGGTGAGGTCTTTATACCTGCGCTCCACCTCCATTACTCGCTCTTCCAGTTCCTCTTCATTAAGCCAGGGAGCTCTGGGCCTGGTTTTGATAGTCACCATTGCAGATTTTTGTCCACCCATCGTCAATGATTAAAGGAATGGCTGCTCAAGACTTTGTGGCTCTCAATTTACAAGACGGTCCCCTCTCCAACTCACACTCTCCTCTTTCCAACTCACAGCAGCAAGAGAATGGTGTGCCTTTAAGCGCATGTGCAGATGTCCCATCAGCCTCAAACGTGGCCGAAATGACGTCAGGTAGGTGAAAAGACTAAAAAACAAATCTCGCGCATGCGCGTTGCAGGGCCTCCAAAGTTTTCCGATTCGAGAGGCCTGCACCTGCCGCCCGCCAACTCCTGCTGCCTATCACTGACGCCCACACAACCTCGCCGAAAACGGCTCCTGACAGGACCCGGCGGCACTGGGTGGCATAAAGGTAGGTACCGCCAGGGAACCGCCGAAAAATTGGTGGGCCTTACCGGACATCAATTTTGGGGCCGTAGAGTTGTGTGCATCAGCTGAAGGATGGTACTTTTGACTGGAGGCTACCAAATAAGGCAAGGTTACTTCCAGTATGATAAAGAGAATAGTGTATAAATAAAAATGTTTTCCTTTGTTCAGGCAGCACGAGAAAGGACACATGCCTACGTTTGTGTGTTCTATCTGTGAGTACACTCTGCTAGTAAATTGCTTTTTATATTGAAGTTAAAGAATAAAATGATTATAACCATAGGACTGAATTTGTTACTACAGGCAACTCTCGATTATCCGGGTCCCTCAGGGATTGGGCTATTCCGGGTCAACGATTTTTCCGTTAGGGCGAGTTTACATTTATAAGTTAAAACTTTAATGAATAATACAATCAGCTACAAACAGTAACAAAAAATGAACATTACCAGCATGCATGGACAGGTTCTGTGCTTGGTTTGCTGGTACGCTGGTGAAGTTAGCAGTCTTCTGATTAAAGTCTGTGCCTGGAACCCAGTGCCGGCACTGCCCCCGTTCCCAACACCAGCGGCGGCCGCGAGAGACAGCGGCTGCAACAGCGCACACATACACACACCAGAAAAGCAAGGGCAGAGGAGGGTGATTTTTATGGTGAGTGAGAGAGAGTGTGTGAAAGACCCTTTGGCAGGTCGTCCCGGAGTCCACCCAGTGCCGTGTCTTTTCGGCCCGGGACAGAAGTGGCCGGTACGGGGTCCCTTCGGCCAGGGAGAGAGAATGTGTGATTGTGAGAGAGAGAATGAGCAAATACAAATGCGCACAGTGTTTGGAAGGTGATTTTTCCAAATTATTTGAGGCTGTCTTTTCACTTGTTAGCAACAGAATTTTAAATCCCGTTACAACGGTTTTCCGTTGGATTCGTGTACGGACAATCGAGAGTTGCCTGTAATCGGGTGAACGACAGACGGCTGTGTTGGTGTGTATTTGTGCATAGCGGGAAACGGCCTCCTCCTCCTCAGCTGCTCACTGTATAGCTGGTGGTGAGGTTGTGCAACGTTCAGAAGACCACCACAAATCTTAACAACCGCTTCGCCGAGTACTGCAAGGCTCCTCCAAAGCGGTCCAGGGAGCGGAAGCGTTGTTTCAGCACACCAATATTCTGCTCTAAGAACATTGTGCGATCTTCCTGCTCTGCTACACAATGGATTGGCAATTTGTCCACATGATTATTGTGGCTGTCCACACGGGTGGTGACAATTTAATATATAGAAAATTTTGAATTTTAGGCATTATTAACAGAATTACAACAGGAGTCATCCAGAATGGCAACAGACCAGATTAGAAAATAGACTCAAATTGAGAGACATCTTGTGGATTGTATTCTTCAAAGGAGATATCTGCTAATTCAGGAAAGGGAATGATGTAGCCCAGATGCCTTTGCCTGAAAATGTTCTTCAAATTCAAACTCGTCTTCTCCTCATCTTTCTCCTATTCCAAAAAGATGAAGAGATCTACCCAGAGATCAGTAAAGTAACATCTGGTTTTGAATGAATCAGTCACAGGCAAACATATAATTACCTCAGGTGCTCTGGACTCTACTATAACCAAAGTTTCCTACATTACCACAGTGGCTACACCTCAAAAAGAAGTACTTAATTGGCTGTAAAGCTCTGGAACATCCTGAGGTCGTGAAAGGCACTGTATAAATGCAAGTCTTTTTTTCAGTTGATGCCAGCACTGCAACATATGCCCCAGGATACTGCTACAGCCGGAGGAAGGGCAATAGTCTTTTTGCCATCATCATAGAACTTTCAAATGCTGAGGGAACAGCACTGGAAGCAAGGAGATTGCTATGTATCCCATTTATTGAACGTTCCTGGGAGCAGTGTTTTCTTGCATTCAATTCCCTTGGAGCTGCAGGCTTGCTTCTGTGTAGTATTGGAACCCAAAGTACCTGTAGCTGAGCGGATCAGGTTTGGACATCATTTTAATTAGAATTGTCTTCCAGTGAACAAACATCCATATGCTCAGTCTCGAGCAAGCTCCTCCACCTACAGTGGGAAGGTTTTGCAGTCAGCACTCTTGTTGGATTTCAGGACCAACCACAATTTTCTGCAGTGCTAAGGCTGATCAGATTATCTGAACAGTAACCAAAGAGCTCTGGTCACTTGATCAAAACCAGCATTTGATGCTGCCAAACAGGTTGCTCAAGGGAGTCAACTGAGACCAAAGTGACCAGCATAAGCCTGAGGACACTGACACTGAAGTGTGGAGAATAAGATGGGTTAAAGTGCCATCGATGTAATAACAAAAGCTCATCAATGTTGCACATCTTGAAATTTTTCACTGCAAGGCAGTTCCCAGACTGAACTGGACTTTGTCTGATGTAGGAAATAACAAAAAAGGGAAGAAAAATCACTTCCAATGTAAGGAAGCAAAGAACGAAGGGCATGACCCAGAAGCAGGCCTTGTACATAGAAGGAAACCATGGTCACTTTTTCCGGTCGTCTGCGTGTCCTCCATTTAAAGGAACCTCTGCTCATGGATGGTGGGAATTTTGTCGGTATCTGAGGCTGAATAAATGAGGAACACACTGACACAGACAAAATAGAGCTTTAATCTGTAAACTTTCCCCTTCTTTGAAAGAAACTCAAGCTACCTACAGTCTGTTCTTAGCTCAAACTCACTTAATTCAAATGTTTGATATTTCACATTTATTAAATATTAAATTACCATTTTTCTATGTTATTTACATTGCTTATTTCAAATTACTGAATAACTCAAATTATCTGCACAAAATATGCAACTTTGAATTATAAGTAGACTGCATGGGTTCAAAATTGTCCCTCGCCCAAAACAGGGCACACGCACCCTGTTTCAATTATTTTTAGCACAACTGTGGTTGAAATTGCCTCTTGAGCGAAATTCCAATCTGTTGTATTTTTTTTATTCGGATCCAGAAGTCGTTCTTAATGGGGGCGGTGACTACACGAGAGGGACGGATACACGGCGGTGGCAACAACTGAGGGACAGAAGTCGGGGGCGGTGCGGAGTTACCGCCGCGATGACATCATCGTGGCGCCGCATCACCACGGCTCTCCCCTTCACTTAAAGGGGAGAGCCTTCGCGATTTTAAAACTTCGGTCCACTGGGCCACCAGGGAGGAGGTGACAGGCTGCCTGTTTGTGGCCCGGTCGAACCTGGGAGCATAATTGTCAGGCCGACATAGCAGTCGGCTGACAAAAAAAAACATGGCGGCAGCGGCAGTGCATTCTCCCCTTTAAGGGAAGCTGCACCGCTTTGCAGAAGGCCACAGCCTCACTGGACCACCAGGAAAAAACAGATTTTGGCACCGTCAGGCGGGCAGAAGATTTTCAGAGCGAAATTTCGCCGTCGGGGAGGGGGTAGATCGGCTTTGTGCACAGTGGTGGCGCATTTAACACGGATCGGCGTCAGCAGAGCGGTAAGGAGGGGATCAGGGCACGGCCAGGAAACCTCGGAAGGGCAATTGGGTTATCAGCGGCTTCTCCACTCCGAAGCTTGGCCGCCAATTTGCGGTGGCAACAGGCCTTAAGGAGAGGGGCAATTTCGGCCACCATATATCTATACCGCTTTATTAGGACCAGTTTGATGATTATGCACTCCCGGCACAGAGTCTCACCTGCTGACAATGCATAAAGGGAATTCACATGGGCACGATTCACGATTTTCTATCCAAAATTGCAATGAATAGAAAATTGTGGTGAGTGTATATATAAATTCCCAATATACATTCCCAGCATCGTAAGCACAAAATCATAAAATTTAATGTAACTTTTTGGGACTTTTACCTACAAGGCCTAGAAATGGTTTTGTTTTAATTTAGGTTACGTTATTGATATATGGTCAGATTTATTTTATAAAGATTATCTCCCAGAGATGCACAAGCTCTTTAGAATAATCGATTAGGAAGTTTTCTAAGTGGGATACTAGAGACACCAGCCATCATAAATATCATATTGTTTACTTTTACATGCAAATTTAGCTTTGAGATGTGAGCAATTGCCACCATTATATAGATTGTATTTTAATTCGATGGCCCAGAATTTCTAGGGAAAATAAAGACGAGTTCACGATGCATACTGTCGTTACTCCGTTTAAACACATAGAAATTTGTGGTGAGGAAGGATGCTGTGAGTTATGAATCACCACAAATTGCTGCCGATTTGCAATGTTCCACGTTAGCCTCGCAAAAGCGAGAGCTCACCATCAACTTCCTCATGAGTGTCAAGAAATTGCTGGATTTGCGCAGAAAATACAAATTAAACTCGCCACAGAAAGCTAGGGCTTTAACAACGTCTACACTCTGTTAATGCGGTGATTTATGGTTCCTGACATGCAATTCAATCTTGGAGACTCAGAAAGGGAACAACTGAAACTGTGACATCTCACTGCAGATAAGAAATTATTCCTAGAGGTTTTTTTCAATTTTAAATTAAATGTTTTTCTTACTTTTGCTTTCTGTCTCCCTTATTTCTCTCTTTTAATCCAATCTTTCTCTTTATTTCTCTTTCTGCATCTAATCTGACTCGAATTCACCCTACTTCCTGCTCTGTCATTCGCTCTGTTTCTTTCTCTATCCCTAAATGTCTTGGTTAAGGAAATAGACTATTGGTCCCGTCACTCACCAAGGTCCCAGATGTCCCATTTCCTTCATTATCATTCGCACTTCCAGCATTTTGTGACAAAAATAATTAGAGCTGATTGGTGAGGAAAAAATACAATTCATGGCGCATATAGCGAGATGTCCCAATCCAGCAAATTCTGGGCAATGTGCTTGGCAGGGAGTTTAACTGACAAGACATATAGGTGCTGGATACTTCTGCAACAAGGCCGCTTCTTATTCAAGCTGGTAACTTTGATTGGCAGCTCAGCAAGCCAATCCACAAATCGCATAATGAAGGGAGCAGGGTCTAAGGACAGTCTTTATTTTTCTCACTCTGGAGGGACAATCTGAGATAGTGTGATTCAGTCATAAACACACATACAGGCTCAAGATGGCAATGAACCCATACTGCTTGTAGTTGAAAGAGATTATCAGTTAAAGAAAGAACTTGCATTTATATTGCATCTTTTACAACTTCAGGATATCCTAAAGCACTTCACAGCCAAAGTACTTGTTGAAGTGCAATTGCTGTTGTAATATGAGGAAACACAGCAGCCAACGCGCACAGTAAGGCCCCAACAAACGCCAATCAGAGAAATGCCCAGATAAACTGTTTAGTATTGATGTTTGTTGAGGGATTAATGTTGGTGAGGACATTGGGATAACACCCCTGCTCTTCTTTGAATAGTGCCATGGGATATTTTATATTCACCTGAGAGGGTAGACAGGCCCTCAGTTTAAAATCACATCCACACGACAACACTTGGCACCTCAGTACTACACTGAAGTGCCAGCCTACATTACGTGCTCAAGTCTCTGGAGTGGGGCTGTTTATGGACAGTTAGTGAAGTTTGTATGGAATAGTGGCAAAGTCTTATATTTTTATGTTATGTTAGATTTAGTACTGTGATGTTCTATGATGATCTGACAAAAAAGCAATTGCATGTTGAGATTGCTTCTGAATGTTTACTCAGGCAAGAACAAAGAATCTTGCAATAAAAGCAACTGAGTCAACAAATCATATGAAGACGGAAATGAGACTTTCTGTCCTCTGGGGTAAGTGTCATTTCCATCATTCTATATCTAACGTAGGGGAGCACCCACATGTGATGTTCAGGACCTGTTATTTTTATCTCACGTCACGACACATGTGTACATACATCAAAACACAATTATTACATTACATTTTCAAATTGTCTTTTTATAATTTAATCACATTTTGTTGCCTACACATTAAAAAGGTGACCACTACCTTCAAGTACATATTGTTTTGCTTGTATTCCTCATCACTGTCAGCTGTCAGACACAGAAGAAGATTCAGTATGAAACTTTTTCCTTTTCCTGTTGAATAAAACAATTGATTTAGAATGTTTAATGAAGCTATTTACATATCTAACAGTGTCATCTATGCACTAACATATCTGACCAACTATCATACTGTTGATGTTTACTACACAACCAACAAAACATTTAAGTAAGAAATGGATTAACGGTTGTTCTACTATTATTTGTGGTAAGCAAATAGAATCACAAGAAATATTGGGGGAGAAATTGCGGTAGCGCAAAAAAGTACGCAAGGGATTCCGACGGGAACTTCTGGTTTAGTGTACCAGGAAGTAAGTGGACTGCTAAATCAAGCGCTACCACTTCCCTTGGAGCTCTAAAGCCGGCAAGAGGGGCAGTAGCAGTGCAGCGGTGCCCAATGTCGAGGGAAGCGCTGCCGGGAACAAAGGCTCCTTCCCTCCCTTAAAGGGAAGGGCCATCGCTGCAGGCTCTGCATGAAGTTGAGGTCCCTCGTCACTGACAGCAGCTACGATCCGCGACGATCAGCCCCAAGCACTCTAACAGAGTGCAGGACTGATCAATCGCGATACATCAAGATGATGCAAACTCAATCTAAGGGGTAAAAAAAAAATGTTCATTATATATCGCTCCCCAAGCGGCAGACCTCCCTGACTACGCTGCCTGCAGCTGCCAGTGTTGACGCGCGGCAATGCTGCAGGGGGCGGAAACGGAGGTGAAGTTCGGGTACAGGGTGTTACTGGGGTGATGCGAGCACGATGACGTCACGATATCTGCCACCTCAAACCTCAATGGGAATTTCGCGGACATCGGTACTCTCAGTCGGTGGTGCCCTGTTGTCCCCTCAGAGGCACTAACGGGAGACACAAAGGATGTGAATTTCTTATTTTAGTAACGTGTGAGGGAATTTTTTAAAAATTTAAGTAGATTAATACATAAAGAAATTTTGAAAAAAGTGTGTCTGAGGCTAGAAAAGTGCCTAAAGCTGTGAGCCCAGTTCTGCAAACACACCCTATTGTCCCACCAAAGTCCTCCCATCCTAGGAAGACCAAGCGCCACAGAGAACCAGCAGTCCCTGACTTCCTGCTCAAACACCGCATCAAACTCCAAACAACCTTTCTGCCACCCTTATCTATCGATCAGTGCATGACCCAGTCTCCAACTGCCAAAAAGAGTCCTCTGTCTGCTAATACATAGTAATTTCACCCAACCATCTATATGATGAGTAACATGCATTTGTGAATTTGAGTATCCTGTGATCTTTTGGGCAAAATCTTCTTTGATCCGACATCACTAACCATGTCTCGCACGCAGCAGGAGGCTTATCAGAGAATCACTGCTAATGGCATGATGTCTCGGGCAACGTAACCTTATATATATCATGGCTAACCTAGATTGGTAAAATGTGAATGTGATGGAATGCTACATGTATTTTTATGTTGACCAGATATGTAAACTTTGCAAATAACATTAATCTCCCTGCCATGAGAAGTGATTGGGTCATTTCTCTTTACCGTACTTATATTCATACATCCAACTCCATTTGGAGATTAAATAAATTAAATAGAATGGAAGGAAACAAAGAAAGAACAACTTGCATTTATACAGCACCTTTCATAACCTCAGGGGAAGTTCCAAAGCGCTTTACAGACAATGAAGTATTTTTGAACTGTATGTACCAGTTCTTTATTTTCTTAATTTCAAGGTTTTTTTGTAGCAATCCTTGCTTTATTTAGGATTTATTTTGCCAAATAATTTCAACATTTATTATTTTGCACTAACTAATTGCATATTCCTTTATAACAAAATACTGGTTGTTTCAGGTGTAGAAGATACTGAGAACATTTGACTTGAATTTTATTTACCATTTTGTGACAGCATGGAAATCTTAGTATGGTTTTCTTCAAATTCCTTAATAAGGCAGTTGATGTCTCCTGTAGTATCTCTGATGCCAAGCCAATCCACTGTTTTGCTTGATAAAGTTTTCACTTTATCTTCAAGTTCACGATAAATAGTTTTCAGAATGTGCTGTGCAAAATCCACATCTACAAAAAAAAAGTGAACATAGATTTAAACAGACCCAATTAAACAGACCTCTTAAACTCACACGCAATAAAAGTTGATGATCACCACAATCTGCAAAAGATTAAGGCTATTAAGAGCTAATTTTGCAGTCCAGTCGAGGTTTGGGCTTGCAATGCATCCCTAGCTGTTATCACAAATCTAGCCAACTGCAGTGGTGAGGCAATGAACATCTAATCCCTGTTTCAAGCCTGACGAATTGTACATCACAGCTCAACGTTACTGCACAATATAGACAAAGCTCAATATTGCTGACACTTCCTGGCCAGGCTCAGACCTTATGCTGTTCAGGTGTGGCTTCCGGCCAAGAGATTGTGAGCACAGATCAGCCCCATTTTAAAAAGGACGCGTGCGGCAGGATTTCCATCGGACTTTTCCAATCACCGTTGCTTTGGCAGAAGATCATTGGAAATTCTGGAGAAACTGCATATATGGCGGTTTCTCCAGGGTTTTCATCAATTTTCCGAATTTACAATAGGAGATTGGGACAACTCAGTGGAAATTCTACCTCTTGTATTTTAATGCAGCAAAGTGCGAGGTAGTGAGATTTGCATGCAAGAATGGCAGAATGTCACATTTCAGGATTTTTGAACATTTCTCACAAAAAGGATTTGGAAAAAAGACTCCTATTTAAGGGTGCATTTTAAAGCAAAATGTATTTATGTTTTTAAAGAAGAGACTGAGATGAAAGGTGGTAAAATGACAGGTTTTGAAATTGTTTCCCCAAAAACTGTATAGAATAAACAATTAGTTCATCTGTCTTGGTAACTAATAAAACATCTCACAACTCACTCAGCAGAATTTTTACTTGTGAGTGGGTTCAAGTGTGGGGGTGTGAGGGGGGGGGGGGGGGGGAGCGGCTGCACGCTAGCGAATCGCCATCACGAACGGTCAATCAGTGCGCTTTCCACTGCATCTTTAACTTACTTAGGTCACTTGACTGAGCCATGTGGGTTTCCCAGCCAACTAAATGGAGCAGGTGTGATGACGTCATGGATGACTCGACTTCAGCGGCAGTTGACAGACGAGAGCTGGAGGCTGTTGGTGGCGGTCCAGAGGTGCCTATCGGTGTTACAGTGAGTAGTTCGACTTTGACTGTGAGGGTACAATCATTTAGAGGCAGCGATGCAGTCTCAGCACCAGAAGGCTGCACCAAGGATCTTTGATTCCTCCCTGGGCATTCTCCTCTGGTAGTGAGGTAAAGGAAGGAGGACCTCTTCCCTGGTGACGGCAGCAAGAGGCCAGCCACTGAAATAAAGAGAGCATGGCTGGAGATTGTACAAGAAGTGCGCAGCCACTCCTGGATTCAATGCAGAAAGAGTTTGAATGATCTCATGTAGTCAGGAAAAATGAGTGGAATGCCACATTCAACTACATCCTCATGTGCGTGTCACTCTGCCTTCCCAAACCTACTCCTGCACCGTCACTCCTCACACCAACATACCTTGGTGCATCCATCGCTCAGTCTCTATGCATCTACTCACATCCCCATCTGACTGCCCACCACTGACACTGTTAATATGGATTCTTTTTCCCTCAATCTGTCTCAGCGAATACACTGACGCGAACACCTTCTTGCATTTTCTGTAAAAGACCTTTATTGAAGATTCTCCGGCCGGGACTTGTCAAGACAAAGGAACACTCTCAATCAGAGCCTGTTTACCTTCCTCTGGACAAGCCCCTTTACAGTGCGAAAAGCACAGTAGTTATACATTTTCAAAACATAACACATTTGATCAGCACTTGGTCTGTCCACTCCTTTTCTTCCCCCCCCCCCCCCCCGAGTATGTTCAATGGCAGGCGAGGAGGACTCCTAATTAGAGCTGGCCCCGAGGTCAGCTTGTTTATAGCCTCATTAAATTCTTCTTCTTTATCAGTAAAACCTATTTCCCTCTTATCAGTAAAAAGCATTACGTTATTCTCCCCTCCTTATTAGTGAAAACCATTACGTTACCTTCTCCTATCTGTGATTGCTTTTTCTTTCCCGTGACCTGTGTTTAACCTCAACTCTCAGTAACCCCCTTTTTTTCTGTTGATTCTGCAATGTCTGCATCTTGACATTTCTTTAGCTATTTTCCCATGATTTCCTATCTCCATCCCTCTGCCACATTTACAATCCTTCTGTATCCAATCCCCCTCATCCTAATGCAATCATAGAAAGTAATGCCACAGAAGGAGGCCATTTGAGTCCTTCATAGTCACCCTCTACAGATGTAGCACATTCATCCCTACACTCATTCCATCTTTCGCTTCTTTCTTTCCCTTCTTGCAGAGAGCACAAAACAACAGGGAGAGACTGAGAACCAGAGATGGCCCTTCAATTTACACTGCATTTGATGCCAGCAGAGCAGGATGCTCTGGAATTAAGCGGAGGTGGAGAGCTGCTGGAAGTGGGAGATGGAGAGAGGGGGACCTCCCAGCAACCTGGTGACAGAATTAAATATCTTACAGCCACATGGCATACAACAGTCACTCGTGGTGACTGATGTCAGTATCCAGTAAAATATCTTGTACATAATGGTAACGTTAAACATTCTGATCAGAGTTCTAGTTTAAGAGCCCGAAATTGATGATGACTGTTTCTTGGCGGTATTCGGGCGGCCCTTCATATTTTACAGCCCGCTGCCGCTGAGATCCTCCAGCGCGAATTTCATGAAAATGTAGTGGGCGTGGGTGGGCGGTGCAGGCCATTAGACTCAGCAAAAATCGGAGGCTGAGTTCTGCGAATGCGCATGTGTCTGTCAAGCTCCGCCCCCGTCCTCCGTCGGCCCCAAACCATTCACTCCACAGGAGTGCAGAAAGCGATTAGGAACATGGGATAGTGAAAGACTTGCTAATAGCATCACCATCCAGGTTCCAGTGGTCACTATGGTGTTGCTTTATTGTCATTGAAGGGGCTGAGGCCTGAGACTGTTGACTTGTCTTTTCTCTGCTCCGGCACAAGCTCGGCGAGGGGGCCGAGAGGGAGGTGGAAGGATAAGATAGCAAGGGAGGTGGAAGGATAAGAGAGCAGGGGAGGAGAGAGAGAGAGAGAGAGAGAGCCTGGGGAGAAGAGATAGCCTGGGGCGGGGGAGGATAGAGAGAGAGAGAGGCTGGGGAGAAGAGATAGCCTGGGGCGGGGGAGGATAGAGAGAGAGAGACAGAGAGCCTGGAAGGTAGGGGGGGGGGGGGAGGAAAGAGAGCCTGGGGTGGGGGGAGAGGTGAGTGGAAGAGAGCCGGGGGGGGGGGGGCGGGGAAAGAGAGCCTGGGGGGGGGGGGGGGGCGGTGGGTGAAGAGTCAGAGAGCCTCTGGGGGGGGGAAAAGAGCGAGAGAGAGAGAGACTGGGGGAGAGAGGGAGCGAGAAAGAGAGCGTCTGGGGGGGAAGAGAGAGAGAGGGGGAGAGAGAGAGGGCGCCTGGGGCAGGCGGGCGGTGGGGGTGGGAAGAGAGAGAGAGAGAGAGAGAGAGAGAGAGAGAGAGAGAGAGAGAGAGAGAGAGAGAGAGAGAGAGAGAGAGAGAGAGAGAGAGAGAGAGAGAGAGAGAGAGAGCGCCTGAGGTGGGGGGGAGAAAGAGAGAACGAGACACTGAGGGAGAGAGAGAAAGGGAGAGAACGCGCCTGGGGGGGAAGGGGAGAGAGAGAGAACGCGCCTGGGGGGGAAGGGGAGAGAGAGAGATTGGGGGAGAGAGAGACAGCGAACCTGCGGGGGGGGGGGGGTGATATGGGGGGGGGCGGGGGAGAGAGAGAAAGTGTGGGGGGTTGGAAGAGAGCCTAGGGGGTGAGAGCCTTGGGGGAGAAAGAGACTAGGGGGGGGAAGAGAGAGAGAGAGAGAGAAAAAGAGAGAGCGTCTGGGAGGGAAGGGGGAGGAGAGAGAGAGAAAGTCTGAGGGGGGGGGGAAGGGGAGAAGAGAGAGAGAGACGAGGGGAAGAGAGAGACGTGGGAGTGGGAGAAGAGAGAGAGAAACGGCGGGGGTGGGGGGAAGAGACTAGTGGAGAGAGAGAGAGAGATAGAGCGCTTTGGGGGTGGGGAGGGGGAAGAGAGAGGGAGAAAGTGAGAGAGAGAGCACCTGGGGGGAAGGGTGGAAGAAGAGAGACAGTCTGTGGTGGGGGGGAGGGGGAGAGAGAGAACCTGAGGGAGGGTGGGGCAGCAAATGTGAGCCTGGGGGGGGGGCGAGGGGGAGAGAGAGCGAGAGAGCTTGGGGATGGCGTGGGGGGAGAGAGAGGAGAGAGAGAGCGGCGCGCGCCTGGGGCGGGGGGGAGGAGAGAGAGAGAGAGAGAGAGAGAGAGAGAGAGAGAGACACGGGGAAGGAGAGACAGAGTCTGCAGGAGAGGGGGGAGGGAGAGAGAGAGATGGGAAAGAGAGAGAAAAACAGGCAGGGGGAAGAGAGAGAAAAACAGGCAGGGGGAAAAGAGAGAGAGAGAGAGAGAGATCAGACAGGCTGGGAAAGAGAGAGACAACGAACCCTGGGTGGGGCGTGGCGGAGAGAGAGAGAAAGTCTGGGGGTGGGGAGGGAGGAAATGGGGGGGTGGGTGGGGGAGGGAGATAGAGAGAGAGACGGGGCGGGGGAAGAGAGACATACTGGGCAGTGGGGGGGGGGGGAAGATAGAGGGGGAGAGAGAGAGAGGAAAGAGAGTGAGAGAGAGACAGAAGGACAGGTGTGGAGAGAGAGCCTGGGGCGAAAGAGGAAGCCTGGGCGGGGGGGGGTGGGGGGGCGAAGAGAGAGCCTGGGAGAGAAAGAGATGTGTCTGGGCGGGGGCGGGGGGGGGGGTAGGAAGAGACGGGAGGGGGGGGAGAGAGAGAGAGAGACACGGGTGGGGGGAAGAGACTGAGGGAGAGAGATGGAGTGCTTTGGGGGGGGGGGGGAAAAGGAGAAAGACAGCCTGGTTGGGGGGGGGGGGGGGGGGGGGAGAAAGAGATGGGGAGGGGGGGGAGAGAGAGAGAGAGAGAGAGAGAGAGAGAGAGAGAGAGAGAGAGAGAGAGAGAGAGAGAGAGAGAGAGAGAGAGAGAGAGAGAGAGAGAGAGAGAGAGAGAGACACGGGTGGGGGGAGTGGGTGGGGGGAAGAGACTGAGGGAGAGAGATGAAGCGCTTTTGGGGGGGGGGGGGGGGGAAGGAGAAAGACAGCCTGGTTGGGGTGGGAGGGGGGGGAGAGAGAGGGAGAAACTGGCGGACGGAGAGAGACTGGGGTAGAGACAGACAGGCGGAGAGAGCGAGGGAGAGAGCCTGGGGGCGGGGGGAGGGGCGAGGAGGGGACAGAGACACACTGGGGAGAGAGAGAGAGAGAGAGATAGACTGCGGGAAAGGGAGACAGAGAGCCTGGTTTGGGGGAGAGGGGGGAGGTCGGGGGGGAGGGAGAGAGAGAGAAACAGACAGGGGGAGAGAGAGAGAAAGCGAGCAAGCCTGGGGTGAGGAGGGGGGAGGGGATGGTGGTGGGGGGGGGGGGGGGGGGGGGAGGAAAGAGAGGGAGAGAGACTGGGGGAGAGAGAAAGAGAGAGTGAGAGATTGTCATGTATCTTACATTATTATATATAACTGTATCCTAACATGCTATACATGACTGTAATAAGATATGACCTGTAACCACCAGCATACCTTACCACCAGGGATGCACTTGCAAGAGACAGGTATATAAGGACAGGTCTCATGCAAGTGCAGCATTCCAGAGCTGTGAAATAAAGGTGCAGGTCCAGAGTGACCTTGACTTCACTACATGCCTCGTGTGAATCTGTACTGAGGGGACAGGACTTTACTGTGGTGACGGGTTACGGGATTACAGAATCCACAGAATGGCGAACAAAGGATCAGATGAAAAGTACAATGCGGGAGACAATTGGGAGGACTTTATAGAAAGGCTCCAGCAAAGCTTTGTAACCAAAGACTGGTTAGGCGACAATAAGGCAGACAAGGGAAGAGTCCATCTCTTCACCAGCTGTGGCTCGAAAACAAGCTTTAATGAAGGATCTGTTGGCACCCGAGAAACCAGCAAGCAAGTCGTTTGAAGAATTGAGCACACTGGTAAGGGACCACCTGAAGCCAGCGAGCAGCCTACACATGGCCAGACACAGGTTCTACAACTACAGACGCTGTGTGGGCCAGAGCATACCCGACTTCGTGGCAGAACTTCGGAGGTTGGCTAGTTTATGCGAGTTCTCCGATGAACTGAGGAGAGAAATGCTGAGAGACTTTTTCATTGAAGGAATAGGCCACGCAGGCATATTCCGAAAGCTCATAGAGACCAAGAACCTGACCTTAGAGGCAGCAGCACTGGTCGCACAGACATTCTTGGTAGAGGAAGAAGCAACGAGGTTGATTTACAATGCAGGTACGACAACTAACGAAATATTGGAACAAGAAGTTCACAGCACTAAACAAGCTGCTACCCTCACACACAGACAAAACCGGGAGAACAGGTTCTCGACAGCAGGCAATAGCCATCAAGGGCCACACCTCATCAATCCACAATGCGAGCAATCAACTACAAACTGAGAGAAGCTCAAGAGAAAGATCAGCCAGACGCAGCTCATTCTTTGGGAACACTTTGAACAATGGAACAGGTCTGTGCTGGAGGTGTGGGGGTGGGCATTCAGCAAGGGGATGTCGATTTCAGCAGGCTGTTTGCAGAAATTGTGAATATACAGGGCATTTGGCCTGCATGTGCAAAAAAACAGCAGCTCGGCTGGTATATGAATCGGATGGGTCGGAAAGCGGACGAGAAGATGGTGGGGACAGTACCCGGGACACCGGTGTACAGCGGGTCAACACTATCAATGGCCGCTGCTCCTACAACAGGATGCCTCCTATAATGATGAGGGTCCTACTCAACGGAATATCTGTCAACATGGAGTTGGATACGGGAGCAAGTCAATCTCATGGGCGCTCAACAATTTGAACAACTGTGGCCGCATAAGAGACAGACCAAAACTCACAAGGGTCGACACCACACTAAGGACCTATACCAAAGAATTCGTACCATCCTCGGCAGCGCCATGCTCTCTGTCACACACAAAGGGACAGTGAACCGACTTCCTCTGTGGATTGTCCCCGGAGACCCCCCAGCACTGCTGGGGAGAAGCTGGCTGGCAAAACTAAACTGGAAATGGGATGATGTCCATGCCATGTCATTAGAGGAACGGACCTCCTGCTCAACAGTTATAAAGCGATTTGAACATCTCTTTCAGCCAGGTGTGGGCACTTTCAAAGGGGCCAAAGTCAAAATCTACATCGCACAGGATGCTAGACCAGTTCATCACAAGGCCAGAGCTGTACCCTATGTGATGAGGGAAAAGATTGAACACGAACGAGGCAGGCTTCTGCGGGAAGGCATTATATCACCTGTGGAATTTAGCAACTGGGCAAGTCCCATCGTCCCAGTCATGAAGCCTGATGGATCCGTATGAATCTCTAAGGATTACAAATCTACCATAAACAGAGTCTCCCGACAGGACCAGTACCCGCTGCCCAGAGCGGAGGACTTATTTGCCACATTGGCTGAAGGTAAACTTTTCTCAAAATTAGACCTCACATCTGCATATATGACGCAAGAATTGACCGAGGAATCCAAGCTACTCACCACCATCAACACACATCGAGGCCTTTTCATGTACAATCAATGCCCATTCGGCATCAGGTCAGCAGCTGCCATATTCCAGTGCAACATGGAGAGTCTGCTCAAGTCCATCCCGGGGACGGTTGTATTTCAAGACGACATACTTATCACGGGCAGGGACACCGTCTCCCATCTCCGTAATTTGGAGGAAGGACTAAAGTGGTTGGATCGGGTAGGCCTACGAGTCAAGAAATGCAAGTGCCTGTTTCTCGCACCCGAGGTTGAATTTTTGGGCAGAAGGATTGCCGCTGATGGAATCCGCCCAACAGAGTCCAAAACAGAAGCAATTGTCCTGGCACCCAGGCCCCGGAATGTCTCAGAACTGCGCGCCTTTCTCGGGCTACTCAATTACTTTGGGAACTTTATGCAGAACTTAAGCACGCTGCTGGAGCCTCTCCACGTACTACTCAGAAAGGGGTGCGATTGGTTTTGGGGGCACACCCAGGAACGCGCCTTCAATAAGGCACGCAACCTTCTGTGTTCCAACAGTGTTTTGACTTTCTTTGACCCAGGTAAAAAGCTAGTTCTCACATGCGATGCGTCAGCGTATGGGGTCGGGTGCGTTTTGCAACATGTCAATAGTGCGGGCAAATTACAACCCATAGCTTATGCCTCCAGGTCACTTTTGCGGGCGGAGCGCGGGTACGGAATGGTAGAGAAGGAGGCGTTCGCATGCGTGTACGGTGTCAAAAAGATGCACCAATACCTTTTCGGGGCCAAGTTCGCGTTAGAAACTGACCACAAGCCCCTCCTATCCGAGAGCAAGGCAATAAACGCCAACGCCTCGGCGCAAATTCAACGGTGGGCACTCATGGTGGCGTCCTACGACTGACTATACCATAAGGCACAGACCAGGCACAGACAACTGTGCCGACGCACTCAGCAGGCTACCCCTGGCGACCACGGAAGGGTCTGACGAACAGGACTGTGAGATAGTCATGACAATCAATGCCTTTGAGTCCACAGGTTCGCCCATGACGGCTCGCCAAATCAGAGCCTGGACGGCCAGCGACCCCACGTTATCCTTAGTAAAAAGATGTGTCCTACGGTGACTGGGCAGAGGCTCGCGATGCCTGCCCCGAGGAATTAAAACCCTTTCACAGGCGCATGCATGAGCGATCACTACAAGCAGACTGCCTGATGTGGGGCAGCCGAGTAGTCATGCCTTTGCGAGGCAGAGAGGCATTTGTCCGGGAGCTCCACCGCGAGCACCCAGGGATTGTTCTCATGAAGGCCATAGCCAGATCCCACGTCTGGTGGCCTGGTATTGACGCGGACCTGGATCTCTGCATCCGAAGGTGCACCATTTGTGCCCAACTCAGCAATGCCCCCAAGGAGGCTCCACTGAGCCCCTGGCCTACCAAACCGTGGTCGCGGGTGCGTGTAGACTATGCGGGCCCATTCATGGGCAAAATGTTCCTCGTAGTTGTAGATGCATTTTCAAAGTGGATCGAATGCACCATTTTAAAATCGAGCACAACCTCCACCACTGTGGAGAGCCTCGCAACCATGTTTGCAACGCACGGAATCCCGGACATATTGGTCAGTAAAAATGGGCCGTGCTTCACCAGCGCAGAATTCCAAGACTTTATAATTGACTACGGCATAAATCACATCAAGAAGGCACCGTTCAAGCCGGCCTCCAACGGCCAGGTGGAGAGAGCAGTGCAAATCATTAAACAAGGCATGCTTAAAATCCAAGGTCCCACGCTGCAGGGTCGCCTGTCGCGACTGCTGCTGGCATACAGATCTCGTCCGCACTCATTGACTGGGATCACCCCCATGCAATTGTTGATGAAAAGGACTTTAAAAACAAGGCTCTCATTAATCCTCCCAGACATGCACAAAATCGTTGAGGCAAAACACCGTAAGCTGACTGAGTTCCATGATAGAAATTCGAGGGGGAGATGGAATGAGATAGGGGACAAAGTGTTTGTACTAAACTATGGCAGGGGTCCCAAATGGCTTGCAGGGACAGTAACGGGCAAGGAAGGAAACAGGCTACTGGTAGTACAAATGAACAATGGCAAAACCTGCCGGAGGCATGTAGACCAAGTCAAAAGCAGATTTACCAACAACACTGCAGAACCAGAGGCAGACTACAATGTGAAACTCACACCACACCTGGTGGACAGACAGAGGGAACAACCTGAGGAAAGGGCAATCCCAACAGACAGCCCGGTGAGTCAACAACAATCACACCAATCGAAACAGACAGCCCAGGCGAGATACCAGCAACCACACCCAAAGAAAAACAGACACCAAGGCAAACAACTGAACCACAACTCAGACGCTCCATGCGAGAGCGTAGACCACCTGAGAGACTGAACCTATAAAGACAATAAGGTCTTGGGGGAGGGTGATGTCATGTATCTTACATTATTATATATAACTGTATCCTAACATGCTATACATGACTGTAATAAGATATGACCTGTAACCACCAGCATACCTTACCACCAGGGGTGCACTTGCAAGAGACAGGTATATAAGGGCAGGTCTCAGGCAAGTGCAGCATTCCAGAACTGTGAAATAAAGGTGCAGGTCCAGAGTGACTTTGACTTCCTTCACTACATGCCTTGTGTGAATCTGTACTGAGGGGACAGGACTTTACAGAGATAGACAGGGGCGGGGGAACAAAGTCTGCGGCGGGGGGGGGGGGGAGGGGAGAGAGTGAGCGAGACAGAGTGGGAGAGAAGACAGAGCCTGTGGTGGGAGGGGAAGAGCGAGAGAGAGAGAGAAAGCACCTGGGGGTGGGGAGGAGAAAGTGAGAGAGCCTAAAGGCCCATGTATCCCAGGGATGCATGCGATTTGCAAGCAACCCTGAATTACGTGAGCTGGCCCAACTAATCACAAAGGGGATTCTCGTAATGCTTATGGGGATTTAGTTTGCGAACGGATTCCCAATAAGCATAATCGAAAATACAGAAATAATTTTTCACACAATCTAAATAAAAATAAATCACATGTTTAAAATTAACAAAAATACAATTAAATTAAACATTTATTTACAACAGTGACTACATTCCAAAAGTACTTAATTGGCTGTAAAGTGCTTTGCGACGTCCGGTGGTCGTAAACGGCGCTATATAAATGTTAGTCTTTTCTTTTAAAACAAAAATTTCCAATTTTTTATTAATAAATTTTACATTTTTTAAAGGGGCCAAAAATAACAAACTAATTTGAAAAGTTATTGACTGTTTAAGTGATTTTTAAAATGTTAGTTTAATATTTATTAAAACCCTTACGCTGGTAAAAGGAGACCCTGTGCCTGATGTTACCAGGCGTAAGAGTTTCATGGGCGTTCGCTGAGCAAACAGTCCAGCTCTCCGCCAGCCGAAGTCAATTTCCTACAGATGCGGATGATGTGTGAAACTGAAATTACAAATCGCAAATTCCGGGTTTTCGCAGATGTGAAAACCGGGGACTTGCGGGACACACTGGGGGAGAGAGAGAGAGAGAGCGCGAGAGAGCCTGGGGGGAGGATAGGACAGAGACACACGGGGAGAGAGAGATAGACTGGGGGAAAGGAGGACAGAGACACACGGGGAGAGAGAGATAGACTGGGGGAAAGGGAGACAGAGAGCCTGGTTTGGGGGGGAGACAGGAGAAAAGAGAGACAGAGCCTGGTTGGAGGTCGGGAGGGAGGGAGAGAGAAAGAGAAAGCGAGCGTGGGGCGGGGTGAAGAGAGGGAGAGAGAGACTGGGGGAGAGAGATAGACAGAGAGACTGTTCAAGGTCATAGCCCCGTAAAATCCGGCCACGGTTCAGCCCCCTCCTGTGAATATAAACCGAGTTACCGGAGATCAGTGGCTCCAATGGGGCTCCAGCATTCGCAGGGTCTTGAATTCTCTCGATCCAGAAGTTACCAGAGGCCATCAGTTCCTGCAGCCTGGTCTTGAGTTCTTGGACGAAGAGTTTGAAAGTGTCCTCGCTCAGTGGGTTGCTTTCCTCAAACTCAACTACGATGCTCCCTGATTTTATTGCTCTCACGAACAAGCCATAAAGTCCCGCCAATTCTGTAAGGGTATTGGATAAACCCATTGAGTGCAATTGTCTCAGAACGTGAGCACTCGCCCCTGCTTTAGCAATTGGGCAGATTATCCCGCCAACAGTCCGAACGAAGTTATCGCTGATGCTGACAGATAAGCTCCCAGCTCTTAAATTCAGTGTGAAGTTAGAATGTGCGTCCTCGCCGACCCTTACTCTTCTGGCAAGTGGTGAGCCTGAATCTGAATCCGCCGTCGCCATCTTCACCCAATACAATCGAGCAGAGATCTAAGATTGGTGATTTACTGTCTGATCTCAACAACCCAGTTTACACTCTGCCTTTCTCGCACCCGAAGAGACAATTTCCTGGTTCAGTCACTGCGATGCAGGAAGTGGTTTTGCCGCCAAGCCTTATTGCAGCTGTGACTTAGAAAGTACTTACCATGATAACATCACCAAATAAACAGCACCAGAGCCATGGATATTTTTGCTAAAACTTTATTCAGGAATGAAGCAATATATACACACAATCCCCGCCTCCCCCCAAAATCATTTTTGTACAACAACAACGCATTTATAAGGTCATCAGGGGAGACTAGAACTAGAGGGCATGATCTTAGAATAAGGGGCTGCCCATTTAAAACAGAGATGAGGAGAAATTTCTCTGAGGGTGATAAAGCTGCCTCAGAGAGCTGTGGAAGCTGGGACATTGAATAAATTTAAGACAGTTTCTTAAACGATAAGGGGTTATGGGGAGCGGGCGGGAAAGTGGAGCTGAGTCCATGATCAGATCAGCCATGATCTTATTGAATGGCGGAGCAGGCTCGAGAGGCCATATGGCCTACTCCTTTTCCTATTTCTTATATTCTTATGTTCTTATCATAGGCAGTCCCTCGAAACGAGGATAACTTGCTTGAACGCCAAAAAAGGATGAGTTCACAGGTGTTTCAATGAAGGACCTGAACTACATCCTCAAGGGTGGAAGATGCATATGCGTGGATTTTTTTAACGTGTGGTGGCCATTGCACCCCGACCCTTGCTCTTCTGGCAGGTGGTGAATCTGAATCTGAACCCACCGTCACCATCTTCACCCAATTCAATCTATAAGGTTATTGTGCCCACATAAGAGGTTATTGTGCAAAATTAAAGCACATACGATTGGGGGTAATGTATTGGCATGGATTGAAAATTGGTTAACTGATAGGAAACAGAGAGTAGGAATAAACGGGTCTTTTTCAGGGTGGCGGGCAGTGACTAGTGTGGTACCACGGGGATCAGTGCATGGGCCCCAGCTATTCACAATATATAGAAACATAGAAAATAGGTGCAGGAGTAGGCCATTCGGCCCTTCGAGCCTGCACCACCATTCAATAAGATCATGGCTGATCATTCAACCTTGGTATCACTTTCCTGCTTTCCCTCCATACCCCTTGATCCCTTTAGCCATGAGGGCCATATCTAACTCTCTTTTGAATATATCTAACGAACTGGCTTCTACAACTTTCTGTGGTAGAGAATTCCACAGGTTAACAACTCTCCGAGTGAAGAAGTTTCTCCTCATCTCGGTCTTAAATGGCTTACCCCTTATCCTTAGACTATAACCCCAGCATCGGGAACATTCTTCCTGCCTCTAACCTGTCCAATCCTGACAGAATTTTGTATGTTTCTATGATATCCCCTCTCATTCTTCTAAACTCCAGTGAATACAAGCCCACTCGATCCAGTCTCTCCTGATATGTCAGTCCTGCCATCCCGGGAATCAGTCTGGTGAACCTTCGCTGCACTCCCTCAATAGCAAGA
This sequence comes from Pristiophorus japonicus, assembly GCF_044704955.1. Taxonomy (NCBI): domain Eukaryota; kingdom Metazoa; phylum Chordata; class Chondrichthyes; family Pristiophoridae; genus Pristiophorus; species Pristiophorus japonicus. Next base: position 359,684 of record NW_027254365.1, read on the forward strand.
ATGTCCTTCCTCAGATTAGGAGACCAAAACTGAACACAATACTCAAGGTGTTGCCGCATCAAGACCCTGTACAACTGCAGTAAGACCTCCCTGCTCCAATACTCAAATCCTATAGCTATGAAGGCCAACATGCCATTTTTCACTGCCTGCTGTACCTGCTTGCCAAGTTTCAATGACTGATGTACCATGACATCCAGGTGTCATTGCACCTCCCCTTTTACTAATCTGTCACCATTCAGATAATATTCTGCCTTCCTCTTTTTGCTAACAAGTGGATAACCTCACATTTATCCACATTATACTGCATCTGCCATGCATTTGCCCACTCACTAACCTGTCCAAGAATCCTCCTCACAGCTCACACTGCCACCCAGCTTAGAGTCATCTGCATCAACTTGGAGATATTACACTCAATTCCTTCATCTAAATCATTAATGTATATTGTAAATAGCTGGGGGCCCAGCACTGAACCCTGCGGCACCCCACTAGTCATTGTCTGCCATTCTGAAAAGTACCCATTTATTCCGACTCTCTGCTTCCTGTCTGCCAACCAGTTCTTTATCCACGTCAATACATTACCCCCAATACCATGTGCTTTAATTTTGCACACTAATCTCTTGTATGGGACAATGTCAAAAGTCTTTTGAAAGTCCAAATACACCACATCCACCCGTTCTCCCTTGTCCACTCTACTAGTTACATCCTCAAAAAATTCTAGAAGATTTGTCAAGCATGATTTCCCTTTCATAAATCCATGCTGACTTGGACCGATCCTGTCACTGCTTTCCAAATGCGCTGCTATTTCATCTTTAATAATTGATTCCAACATTTTCCCCACCACCGATGTCAGGCAAACCGGTCTATAATTCACTGTTTTCTCTCTCACTCCTTTTTTAAAATGTGGTGTTACATTAGCTACCCTCCAGTCCATAGGAACTGATCCAGAGTCAATAGAATGTTGGAAAGTGATCACCAATGCATCCACTATTTCGAGGACCACTTCCTTAAGTACTCTGGGATGCAGCCTAATAGGCCCTGGGGATTTATCGGCCTTCAATCCCATCTATTTCCCTAACACAATTTTCTGACTGATAAGGATTCCCTTCAGTTCCTCCTTCTCGCTTGACCCTCGGAGCCCTAGTATTGCCGAAAGGTTATTTGTGTCTTCCTTAGACAGAACCAAAGTATTTGTTCAATTAGTCTGCCATTTCTTTGTTCCCTACTATAAATTCACTTGATTCTGACTGCAAGGGACCTATGTTTGTCTTCACTAACTTTTTCTCTTCACATATCTATAAAAGCTTTTGCAATCAGTTTTTATGTTCCCTGCAAGCTTCCTCTCATACTCTATTTTCCCCTTCCTAATTAAACCCTTTGTCCTCCACTGCTGAACTCTAAATTTCTCCCAGTCCTCAGGTTTACTGCTTTTTCTGGCCATTTTATATGCCTCTTCCTTGGATTTAACACTATCCCTAATTTCACTTGTTAGCCACAGTTGAGCCATTTTCCCCATTTTATTTTTACTCCAGACAGGAATGTACAATTGTTGAAGTTCATCCATGTGATCTATAAAAGTCTGCCATTGCCTATCCACCGTCAACCCTTTAAGTATCATTTTCCAGTCTATCCTAGCCAATTCACGTCTCATACCATCAAAGTTATCTTTGCTTAAGTTCAGGACCCTAGTCTCTGAATTAACTCCATCTTAATAAAGAATTCTACCATATTATGATCACTCTTTCCCAAGGGCCCTCGCACAACAAGATTGCTAATTAGTCCTCTCTCATTACGCAACACCCAGTCTAGGATGGCCAGCTCTCTAGTTGGTTCCTCGACATATTGATCTAGAAAACCATCCCTAATACACTCCAGGAAATCCTCCTCCACCGTATTGTTACCAGTTTGGCTAGCCCAATCTATATGTAGATTAAAGTCCCCATGATAACTGCTGTACCTTTATTGCACACATCCCTAATTTCTTGTTTGATGCCATCCCCAACCTCACTACTACTGTTTGGTGATCTGTACACAACTCCCACTAGCGTTTTCTGCCCTTTGGTATTCAGCAGCACCACCATACAGATTGCACATCATCCAAGCTAATGTACTTTCTTACTATTGCGTTAATTTCCTCTTTAACCAGCAACACTACCCCACCTCCTTTTCCTTTCTGTCTATCCTTCCTGAATGTCGAATACCCCTGGATGTTGAGTTCCCAGCTTTGGTCACCCTGGAGCCATGTCTCCGTAATCTCAATGATATCATATTTGTTAATAGTTGCCTGCGCAGTTAATTCGTCCACCTTATTATGAATACTCCTTGCATTGAGGCACAGAGCTTTCAGGCTTTCTTTTTAACACTCTTTTTAATACTCTTTGTCCCTTTAGAATTAAGCTGTAATGTGGCCCTTTTTGATTTTTGCCTTGGATTTCTCTGCCCTCTACTTTTACTTTTCTCCTTTCTATCTTTTGCTTCTGCCCCCATTTTACTTCCCTCAGTCTCCCTGCATAGATTCCCATCCCCCTGCCATATTAGTTTAACCCCTCCCCAATAGCACGAGCAAACACTCCCCCTAGGACATCGGTTCCGTGTTGCCCAGATGCAGACCGTCTGTTTTGTACTGGTCCCAGCTCCCCCAGAACCGCTTCCAATGACCCCGGAATTTGAATCCCTCCCTCTTGCACCACTCCTCAACCACGTATTCATCTTAACTATCCTGCTATTTCTACTCTGACTGGTAGCAATCCTGAGATTACTACCTCTGTGGTCCTACTTTTTAATTTAACTCCTAGCTTCCTAAATTCAGCTTGTAGGACCTCATCCCATTTTTTACCTATATCGTTGGTATCTATATGCACCACGACAACTGGCTGTTCACCTTCTCCCTCCAGAATGCCCTGCAGCCGCACCGAGACATCCTTGACCCTTGCACCAGGGAGGCAACATACTATCCTGGAGTCTCGGTTGCAACCGCAGAAACGCCTGTCTATTCCCCTTACAATAGAATCCCCTACCACTATAGCTTTCCCACTCTTTTTCCTGCTGCTGCTTGGCTGCTGCTGCCTTCCCCTGATGAGTCATCTCCCCCAACAGTACCCAAGGTGATGTATCTGTTTTGGAGATTAATATATAAATGATTTGGATGAGGGAACCAAATGTAATATTTCCAAGTTTGCTGAAGACACAAAACTAGGTGGGATTGTGAGCAAAGACACTGCAAGGTGATTTAGATAGGTTGAGTGAGTGGGCAAACACATGGCAGATGCAGTATAATGTGGATAAATGTGAAGTTATCCACTTTGGCAGGAAAAACATAAGGACAAAGTATTATTTAAATAGCGCTGGCTTGGGAAATGTCGATGTGCAAAGGGACCTGGCTGTCCTTGTACACTAGTCATTGAAAGTGTTATGTAATGATGTGTGTATCATCCCAGTACTTTAAATGTAATGTAAGCACTATGCCACACCACAGAGGGCGCTGTGGTGGGAAACCTGGAAGTACCTAGAACAGGCACTATATAAGGCTGACCACCACACCTGAGAGGCACGCTGGAGCTGAACAATAAAGGACGAAGGTCACAGCAGTTAGACTTGCACCAGACCGTGTGGAGTCAGTGATTTGTGTGCTACATACACCACATTGGCAACGAGGAAGCGGACGAACTCCACGCAACCATGGCTACTCTGGGCTCGCTAAAGGATTTTACCGTGGGCAATGATTGGGAGGCCTTCACGGAAAGGCTCGAGTACTACTTCACAGCAAACAACCTGACGGAGGACACGGACGCAATGAGAGAGAAGCGTAAAGCGATATTGCTCTCCAGTTGTGGAGATGAGGTTTACTGTCTCGTCAGGGATTTGCTGGCACCCGGGAGCGCTAGGGACAAGTCATACGAGGAGCTGGATGAACTCATTCATGACCAGTTGAAACCGAAGGAGAGTATCCTCATGGCCAGATACAAATTTTACCATCACTGCAGACCTGAGGGCCAGGATGTCACCAAATATGCTGCGGACCTCAAGAGACTCGCGGCGCCGTGTGATTTTGGCGCACACCTTGACGAGGCGTTACGGGACGTTTTCGTTATGGGGATTGGCCACGAGGGACTCCTTTACAAGCTGTTAGCCACGGAACCCACAGTCACTCTGACAAAGGCCATCACCATCAGCGGGGCATATATGACCTCGACTTGGAGCACCAAGCAAATGATAATAGGCTCGAACCCGTCAGGCACTGTCCACAGGATAGCGCCCACCACGGACAAAACCGGGGCAGAGAGCACGGACCTCGGGATCCTGGAACTCAGAGTCCGCTGAGGGGGACCAATCAAGCAGCACCATGCTGCTTGGAGTACACGTGCAATACCTGCCACGTTAAAGGCCACCTTCAGCGTATGTATAAAAGAAATCGGACTCACCATGTGGCTGAGGAGATGGGGGATGATCTACTGTTCAGCGAGGAGCAGGTCGAAGAAGATGAGGTGTTGGGACTGTATACGTGTACTGACGATTCGCCCCCAGTGATAAGGGAAGTAAAAATCAACTGAATCCCTGTGAGTATGGAAGTGGACACAGGCTCGGGTCCGTCGTTGATGAGTCGGAGAACTTTTGATAAACTGTGGATTAACCCAGCTGCACGACCCAAGCTGGTCCCGGTCACGGCGAAGCTGCGTACCTACACCAGGGAACTGCTAACTGTTCTTGGTAGAGCAATGGTGAGGTATCCCACGGGGATGAGTCGCACGGTTTACCTTTGTGGGTCGTTGCAGGCGATGGGCCGACACTCCTCGGCCGGAGGTGGATGGGGACGGTCCGTGGGAGCTGGGAAGACTTCATCACTCCACGGGCTGCTGCTCCCCGGGGTGCTGCCGTGCCCCGGGTCCCCAGAGAGCAGCACCGACCGAGCTGGAGCTGCAGCCTCAATCCACCCACAGGCAAGCCCCAGGCCCGGACCTCACACAGAGATCCTGCAGCCTCAGCCCCCACAGGCAAACAGTCCTGCACAGAGGGGCCTAGTGGGGGGGAGTGAGCCGGCGGGATGCGAGGGATCCAGGATGGCCGGCGGTTCGGAAGAGCCCCGCCGAGGAGCTGTTAGCATCGGGCGGCGGCAGCAGTTGGAGGTCGTTGGCCACGGCGGCCGCATGGGAGGCCACTATGGAGGCCTCGGGGGGAAGCGGAAAGTGCGGCCGCTGGAGATGCCACGACGGGCGCAGGAGAGGCGGCAAGTCAGGTGGTAGCGGAGGGGAGCGGAGGCTGCGACGGCAGAGGGCATCCGGAACGGTGGAGAAGAAGATGGCGGCGGCATCGTGTTCAGAGCAGCAGAGCATCAAAGATGGCGGCGCCCAAGGAGAAACCTCGTGGAATCCTCCTGCATCAAAGATGGTGCCTTAAAAAGGAAATGCACCCAGGAGTCTTAAAAGGGCCTTACAAAGAGGTGGTCCCCACAAAGGACTTCTGTAAGGCAGAGCGAGTCTAAAATGAGCTATGTTAATGTGAGATGGCGAATTTATAATAAGAATTAATTTTTTAATGCTGAATGGCCACTGCATTTGTGTAAAATAATGGATGAAGTATAATTAATGATAAGGGCTAACAAGGAAATCAAGGATCCGTTATCAGTCAATAACTAGTTAATGTACCAGATAATATGTACCACACTAACGCGCTGTCCATGCCTACCTGCCTTCCGTTGGACAAGTGTGATGTTATGTAATGATGTGTGTATCGTTGTCCTGGTGCGGGGGGAAGGTGATGTTATGTAATGATGTGTGTATCGTCCCAGTACCTTAAATGTAATGTAAGCACTATGCCACACCACAGAGGGCGCTGTGGTGGGAAACCTGGAAGTACCTAGAACAGGCACTATATAAGGCTGACCACCACACTTGAGAGGCACCCTGGAGCTGAACAATAAAGGACGAAGGTCACAGCAGTTAGATTTACACCAGACCATGTGGAGTCAGTGATTTGTGTGCTACATACACCACAGAAACAAACATGCAGGTGCAGCAAGCAGTTAGGAAGACAAATGGTATGTTGGCCTTCATTGCAAGAGGATTTGAGTACAGGAGCAAGGATGTCTTACTATAGTTATACAGGACCTTGGTGAGACCGCACCTGGAGTATTGTGTGCAGTTTTGGTCTCCTTACCTAAGAAAGGAAAAACTTGCCATAGAGGGAATGCAATGAAGGTTCACCAGACTGATCCCTGGGATGGCAGGATTGTCGTATGAGGAGAGATTGGGTCGACTAGTCCTGTATTCACTAGAGTTTAGAAGAATGAGAGGGGAACTCATTGAAACTTATAAAATTCTGACTGGGTTGAATAGAATGGATGCGGGGAGGCTGTTTCCTCTGGCTGGGAAGTCTAGAACAAGAGGTCACAGTCTCAGGATAAGGGGTAGGAAATTTAGGACTGAGATGAGGAGAATTTTTTTGACTCAGAGGGTGGTGAACCTGTGGAATTCTCTGCACAGAAGGCTGTGGAGGCCAAATCACTGAATATATTTAAGAGGGAGATAGATAGATTTCTAGAAACAAAAGGCATCAAGGGGTATGGGGATAAAACGGGAATATGGTGTTGAGATAGAGAATCAGCCATGATCATATTGAATGGCGCTGGAGACTCGAAGGGCCGAATGGCCTATTACTGTTCCTATTTTCTATGTTTCTATGTTTCTATATACTGCCTTAATGTAGTTATCAAACAAAATTTGACACCGAGCCACATAAGGAGATATGGACCCCGATTTTTGTGGTCAGCTGCACGAACAGCACTAGCCATTCATTGCTCACACTTGCCCACAGACCTTCTATAGGATTTTGTGCTGCAACTTGTGTTGATTAGAAATTAATACTATGCAACGCCCTCTCATCATCTTCATAGGCAGTCCCTCGGAATCGAGGAAGACTTGCTTCCACTCTTAAAATGAGTCCTTAGGTGGCTGAACAGTCGAATACGAGAGCCACAGTCCCTGTCACAGGTGGGACAGATAGTCGTTGAGGGTAAGGGTGGGTGGGACAGGTTTGCCGCACGCTCTTTCCGCTGCCTGCGCTTGATTTCTGCATGCTCTCGGCGATGAGACTCGAGGTGCCCAGCGCCCTCCCAGATGCACTTCCTCCACTTAGGGCGGTCTTTGGCCAGGGACTCCCAGGTGTCAGTGGGGATGTTGCATTTTATCAGGGAGGCTTTGAGGCTGTCCTTGTAACATTTCCTCTGCCCACCTTTGGCTCGTTTGCCATGAAGGAGTTCCGAGTAGAGCGTTTGCTTTGGGAATCTCGCGTCTGGCATGTGGACAATGTGGCCTGCCCAGAGGAGCTAATCAAGTATGGTCATTGCTTCAATGCTGGGGATGTTGGCCTGGTTGAGGTCGCTAATGTTGGTGCGTCTGTCCTCCCAGGGGATTTGTAGGATCTTGCAGCGACATCGTTGGTGGTATTTCTCCAGCGACTTGAGGTGCCTACTGTACATGGTCCATGTCTCTGTGCGGCAAGAACAGGCTGCTGGAGGACCTTTGTCTTACGGATGTTTAGCGTAAGGCCCATGCTTTCGTATGCCTCAGTAAATAAGTCGACTATGTCCTGGAATTCAGCATCTGAATGTGCGCAGACGCAGGCGTCGTCTGTGTACTGTAGCTCGCGACAGAGGTTGGAGTGGTCTTGGACCTGGCCTGGAGACGTCGAAGGTTGAACAGGTTCCCACTGGTTTTGTAGTTTGTTGACTGTGAGGTGGAGCATGGCAGCGAGGAAGATTGAGAAGGGGGTTTGGGTGATGATGGAGCCCTGTTTGACCCTAGTCCAGACGTGGATTGGGTCTGTAATGGATCCGTTGGTCAGGATCACGGCCTGCATGTCGTCGTGCAGCAGGCGGAGGATGGTGACGAACTTTTCGGGGCATCCAAAATGGAGAAGGACGCTCCATAGACCCTCGTGGTTGACAGTGTCAAAGGCCTTTGTAAGGTTGACGAAGGCCATGTATAAGGGCTGGCGCTGTTCCCTGCATTTTTCCTGCAGCTGTCGCGCTGCAAAAATCATGTCCGTTGTGCACCGTAGGGGACGAAATCCGCACTGTGACTCCGGGAGGAGCTCCTCGGCCACAGGGAGAAGACGGTTGAGGAGGACTCTAACGACAACTTTCCCAGTGGCTGATAGCAGGGAGATTTCTCTGTAGTTGCCGCAGTCGGACTTGTCCCCTTTTTTAAAGATGGTCACGGTCACTGCATCTCTGAGATCTCCCGGCATGCTATCCTCCCTCCAGATGAGAGAGATGAGGTCATGTATTCGCGCCAACAGTGCCTCTCCACCGTACTTCAGTGCCTCAGCAGGGATTCTATCCGCTCCTGTAGCCTTGTTGTTCTTAAGCTGTCTTTTGGCTTTTTCTACCTCGTGCAGTGCTGGGGTTTTACTGAGATGGTGGCAGGTAGCATGCTGCGGGATGGAATTGAGAACAGTCGAGTCAAAGTCAGAGTCTTGATTGAGGAGATCTTCGAAATGCTCCTTCCAGCGGGCCCTGACTGCCTCGGTGTCCTTGATGAGTGTTTCCTCGTTCTTGGCCAGCAGTGGGGTGGGGCCTTGGGAGTTTGGACCATAGGTGGCCTTGAAGAATCCTCGCACATCATGGCTGTCGGCCAGCTGCTGTATCTCTTGTGCTTTCTTCATCTACCACCTGTTCTTTAGTACGCCCTTTACTGGGGATCTGGCACCCATGTGAACAATGTTGTGTCTCTTTAACCAATCAGATTGAAGAATCCTTACTAATTTATTCTTTAATAACAATGAACGTTGCTAGCTTCACTCTTATTCATACAGCAAAATCCGGGCCATTTGGTTCTTTGAAAACATTAAGGCTGAGAGGGTATTGCATAGGATTCAGCCTCTCTGTACAAAAAAAATGAACAAAACAGCGGAAGGGCTGTTGATAGTGGCCATTCCCCACTTAGCTTTTGCTGCACCAAGATTATTCTCCCTCAGCACATAATCCTGCACCATGAAATGTGCCAGTCTGCAACACTCGGTCACAGACAGCACCATTTCTCAAAGATGGCGCCTTTAAATAACGCTCCCCCAGCTGACTCCTGCCTGAAACTCAACAGCTGAAGCTGGCGTTATCAGCGCCAGGTGGGAACACAGCACGCAAATTTAGCTTCTGGGGTGGTAACGGGACGCTGCACATGGTGGTGGTGTCATCATCGCTGGGCGCAGCGAGCAGGGCGCTACGTGCTTAGCATTGGACTGTACCATCTGTACCTTGTGGTAAAGCTTTACAGAAGAACAAGTTTAAAAAAAGGAGAAAGAGATAGAACGAGTAATTACAGTCCAGTCAGCCTAACCTCAGTGGTGGGAAAATTATTGGAAAAAATCCTGAAGGACAGGATAAATCTTAATTTGGTAAGACATGGATTAATCAAGGACAGTCAGTACAGAGTTGTTAAGGAAAAGTCGTGTCTGAATAACTTGATTGAATTTTTTGAGGAGCTAACTAGGAGGGTTGATGAGGGCAGTGTATATAATGTAATGTATATGGATTTTAGCAAAGCTTTTGATAAGGTCCCACATGTATACTGGTTATGAAAGTAATAGCCCATGGGATCCAGGGAAAAGTGGCAAGTTGGATTCAAAATTGGCTCAGAGGCAGGAAGCAAAGGGTAATGGTTGATGGTTGTTTTTGTGACTGGAAGGCTGTATGCAGTGGGGTTCCACAGTACTCAGTGCTGGGTCCCTTGCTTTTTGTGGTATATATCAATGACTTGGGCTTAAATGTTGGGGGTATGATTAAGAAGTTTGCAGATGACACTAAAATAGGCTGTGTGGTTGATAATGAAGACGAAAGCTGTGGACTGTAGGAAGGTATCAATGTGCTGGTCAGGTGGGTGGAACAGTGGCAAATGGAATTTAATCCAGACAAGTGTGAGGTAATGCATTTGGGGAGGTCAAACAAGGCAAGGGAATACACATTAAATGTGTAAGGTTTACACACTTTCACAAAAGGCACAGGAAGCGGCCATGAACTAAAAATGGTTTAAAACAAGCTTTTGGGATTGACTGGGCAAGGGAGGAAAAGGCGCCAGCCTGCGGTAGGTGGTGACTCATCACCAAATAAAAACAATCTCTGCGGTCAAGAGCCAGACCTGTTTATGCATCAAAACAAAGGGGTTGATGCAATCCCACCGACGAGCCCCTGGATTGATTGGCCGGATGGGGAAAAACAGTTCCCTCTAGAGACTACAAGTCTGCAAGAAACCAGGACAACAAAGTGTTGTGTATTGTGCCAGTACCTCAAATGTATGACAAGTACAATGATGCACCACAGAGGGCGCTGCGGTGGGAGACCTGAAAGTACCTGCACGAGGCAGTATATAAGGCCCCCCCAGCACACCTGTGGGCACTCTGAAGCTAGTGAATAAAGGACAAAGGTCACAGCAGTTAGATCAACAACAGACCACGTGGAGTCAGTGTTTTGTGTGCTACATACATACATTGACAATGAGGAAGCGGACGAACTCAACGCAACCATGGCTACTCTGGGCTCGCTAAAGGATTTTACCGTGCACAATGATTGGGAGGCCTTCAGGGAACGGCTTGAGTACTACTTCACAGCAAACAACCTGACGGAGGACACGGACGCAATGAGAGAGAGGCCTAAGGCGATATTGCTCTCCAGTTGTGGCGATGAGGTTTACTGAATAATCAGGGATTTGCTGGCACCTGAGAGCGCCAGGGACAAGTCATACGAGGAGCTGGTCGAACTCATTCGTGACCAGTTGCAACTGAAGGAGAGTATCCTAATGGCCAGATACAAATTTTACCATCACTGCAGACCCGAGGACCAGGATGTCACCAAATATGCTGCGGACCTCAGGAGACTTGCGGCGCCGTTTGATTTTGGGGCACACCTTGACGAGGCGCTGCGGGACATTTTCGTCATGGGGATCGGCCATGAGGGCTTCCTTCACAAGCTGCTAGCCACGGAACCCACAGTCACCCTGACAAAGGCCATCACCATCAGCCGGGCAGATATGACCTCGATGTGCAGCACCAAGCAAATAATCCACACAGCCTCGAACCTGGCAGGCACCGTCCACAGGATAGCGCCCACCACGGACAGTACTGCAGAATGTGGCTCTGCCCAGGGTAGAGAGCACAGACCCCGGGGTCCTCGAACTCAGAGTCCGCTGAGGGGGGCCAATCAAGCAGCACCATGCTGGCGCTGCGGAGGAAGCCATGGGGCTCACCGGTGCAGGTTTGCGAAGTACACGTGCAATACCTGCCACATTAAAGGCCACCTTCAGCGCATGTGTAAAAGAAATCGGACTCACCACGTGGCTGAGGAGACAGGGGATGACCCACTGCTCAGCGAGGGGCAGGCAGACGAAGATGAGGTGATGGGACTGTATACGTGCACCGACGATTCTTCCCCTGTGATAATGGAAGTAAAAATTGATGGAGTCCCAGTGAGTATGGCAGTGGATATGGGATCGGGTCCGTCGTTAATGAGTCAGAGAACTTTTGAGAAACTGTGGGGTAACCCGGCTGCACGACCCAAGCTGGCCCCTATCACGGCTAAGCTGCATACTTACACCGAGGCGCTGATACCTGTTCTCGGCAGAACGGATGTGCAGGTATCTCACGGGAGTGAGACGCACAGTTTACTCTTATGGATCATTGCAGGCGATGGGCCAACGCTCCTCGGCAGGAGATGGATGGGAAAGGTCCGTGGGAGCTGGGAAGACTTCATCCCTCTACAGACTGCAGCCTCAGCCTCCACAGATGAGCAGCCTCAAGGAGAGCCAGACTGCAGGTGTGATGGGCCTATTGTTGGGGTGCGGGCCGGCGGGGCACTGCGGGCGAAGCAGTCGGGCGGCCTCAGCAGCAGCAGAAGGAACGGCCTCGGCGGCCTCAGGAGAGGCGGCCTCGGTGGCCGCAGAAGGAACGGCCTCGGCGGCCTCAGGAGAGGCGGCCTCGGTGGCCGCAGAAGGAACAGCCTCGGCGGCAGCAGGGGAACTGGCCTCGGCGGCGGCAGAAGGGTCAAATCCAGGCCCACTATAGAGCCGCCAATGGAGAGTGTGTGTCTGTCTGGCAAAGAGTTCAGGGCTTTGTCCCTGTGTCCATCAAGTATTCCCGTTCTTTTTTTTTCTTCGCCAGCGAGCTCAAAATGGCGGTGAGCCTCGTGGCACCGGAGACAAAGGCCAGCAGAGAACCTAAGATGGCGGCATCCAAAGAACACCTCGTGGGAGCCACAAGATGACGTCTTAAAAGCGAAATGCTCCTGGGAGTCTTAAAAGGGCATTATACCACTGCGGTCCCCACAAAGATTTTTGGACTTTTGTAAGGCTAGAGAGAGAGAGACCAAATGTGCTATGGAATGAGGATGATGGATTTATGACATGAATTAATACTTTAATGCCGGGTGGTCACTGCGTTTATAATAATGGACATGAACTGCGAATCACGATAAGAGTTGTTATTTTAATGCTGAAATGTATCTGTGGTTAAAATCAGGGACGCGGATTCATGACTAACAACATTAATGGGTTGAGGCATTTTTCGATGTAGGGGATTCAGCAACGGCTTTTTGAATTGAAGGGGGAAGTGATGTTGTGTATTGTGCCAGTACCTCAAATGTATGACAAGTACAATGGTGCACCACAGAGGGCGCTGCGGTGGGAGACCTGAAAGTACCTGCACGAGGCAGTATATAAGCCCCCCACAGCACACCTGTGGGCACTCTGAAGCTAGTGAATAAAGGACCAAAGTCACAGCAGTTAGATCAACAACAGACCGCGTGGAGTCAGTGTTTCGTGTGATACATACACTACACACAGGATCCCACAAGGTGTGCATTTTGGAGAATGGGGCACTTAAGATAAGGAGTTATCTTTTGCCCTGTCGACTCCGTGTGCAAATTGTGGATATCCAGACCCATCACAGCAGCCAGTCAAACGGATCATCACAAACAACGAAACCGATCCAGACGCATTAACGGAAACCTCAGCTCAGCGGGACATTTATTCATAAAATGGATATATATACATGAGCTGGAAGCAGCTCAGAGCGAACGAAAAGGAATGAATGAACATGGAAGAAATGGAAGAGAAGAGAATGACCAGAAAAGGGAACATTGAAGAGGACAACCTGTCACAGCACCAACGACCACGAACCTACAATCTAGCAACTAACTGGATGGATGATTGTATGCCTTCGGTCAATTCTCTCAGAAATCTTGTTCTGTAACTTTTAGTTAGTTTTTGCGTAATAAAACTGACAGTTGGGCTAAGCCTAAACTTTGCGTCACGTGTAGTCCTTTCCTGTAATTCCCGACGTCTACGAATCAAAGTAGAGTGTAAAATGAACACTCTACAGAAAATGGTGACCATGGCAGGATCTCGGAGTTTGGAATAGGATCACTGACACAAATCAAGGGCAAGAAACCCTGGGGAGGCTTGGTTAAGTCTCAAGTCGGCTAAGGTAGCCGTAGGATGAAAGGAATCTCAAGGGCAGCTAGGACAAGAGAAGGAAAGAAAAAGTCTTGGGTACGCTGGAGTAATCCTGGGTTGACTAGGGTAGCCACCGAGAAAAGTAATCGCGGGTAGTCTGCGAAGGGGTCTCGAGGAGACCAAAGGAATCTCAAGGGTGACTTGCGCAACCAGAGGAGAGAAACCGTCTCGGACAGGCTGGAGTAATCTCGGGTAGCCACAGAGAGGAACCTGAGTAACAGTAACTGCAGGTCACTGTGAGGTGGCCTCAGGGGAGACCAAGGTAGTCAGGGAAAATTTCTCAGCCAGAGGCACTGGAAATGGACTCACCGCAGCAAAATGCGGTAGAGCCCGTGGCTAAGAGCAGTCGTAGGAAGTCCATGGAGGCTAAGGTAGCTGCATATATATGCAACAAACTGGACATTTCAAAGCCATGGGCACGAGAAATGCTGCACTCTGGGGATCCGCAGGAAAAAGCGGCTGAGTGGACAGTTAGTAGTAATCACAAAGGGTCAAAAGAGAAGGCGATTTGGCTCATGTGCCTCCAGAAGCAGACACAACTGTTGCGAGAAAAGGTAGGACAGTTGGAGGAGGAGAATAAGAAATTAAAAGGTGAGATAAGCAGTTTCGAGAAAGAAAAGTAGGACCAAGGTATTTGTTATGTATTAATGCTTGGGGGTCACCAGACACCAGATGGCGCCATGGTCGGAGGTCATCGGCCTGTACGCATGTGGCATGTGTGCTTGGTCACCTGTATATAAGCCGGATGTCTTTGTCAAGCTGGCAGTCTCGGGCTGGAATAAAGATGGATCAGGTTGCACCTGAGTGAGTTTACAGTAACCAGACTCTTGAGTCATTGGTGACGAGGTAATTTAGGAACCTTCGCATGCACAATGGGCACTGTTGGAATCTGGTGAGATTTGTGGAGAGCGAGGATTGGGCCGATTTTTGACACAAAGATTAGTGGGAAAACGGGTTGTGTAGAGGACACAGAGAGGCTGCAAAGAGAGTTAGATAGGTTAAGCGAATGGGCTAAGGTTTGGCAGATGGAATACAATGTCGGAAAGTGTGAGGTCATCCACCTTGGGAAAAAAAACAAAAAAAGGAATATTATTTGAATGGGGAGAAATTACAACATGCTGCGGTGCAGAGGGACCTGGGGGTCCTTGTGCATGAATCCCAAAAAGTTAGTTTGCAGGTGCAGCAGGTAATCAGGAAGGCGAATGGAATGTTGGCCTTCATTGCGAGAGGGATGAAGTACAAAAGCAGGGAGGTCCTTCTGCAACTGTATAGGGTATTGGTGAGGCCGCACCTGGAGTACTGCGTGCAGTTTTGGTCGCCTTACTTAAGGAAGGCTGTACTGGCTTTGGAGGGGGTACAGAGACGATTCAGTAGGCTGATTCTGGAGATGAGGGGGTTACTTTATGATGATAGATTGAGTAGACTGGGTCTTTACTCGTTGGAGTCCAGAAGGATGAGGGGTGATCTTATAGAAACATTTAAAATAATGAAAGGGATAGACAAGATTGAGGCAGAGAGGTTGTTTCCACTGGTCGGGGCACTAGGGGGCACAGCCTCAAAATACGGAGGAGCCAATTTAAAACCAAGTTGTGAAGGAATTTCTTCTCCCAGAGGAATTGTGGAATTCTCTGCCCAAGGAAGCAGTTGAGGCTAGCTCATTGAATGTATTCAAGTCACAGATAGATAGATTTTTAACTAATAAGGGAATTAAGGGTTATGGGGAGCGGGCGGGTAAGTGGAGCTGAGTCCACGGCCAGATCAGCCATGATCTTGTTGAATGGCGGAGCAGGCTCCTGACCCTAATTCTAATGTTCTTATGATTTTGTCGACCGCCTCGATCAGTATTTTGTGGCCAACGGCATGGAGGCAGAGGCCTACGCAGTTAAGCACAGGACAGTTCTCCTCACCGTTTGTGGTCCGAAAATTTACGGCTTCATGAAGAATCTTCTCTCGCCTGTACGTCCAGCAGTAAAAGGGTACGAGAAATTGTGTACGTTGGGTGGGTAACCATCTAAAGCCAAAAGTGGGGATCATCATATCACGCTACCGTTTCTAAACGCATGTACGTGCTGAGGGCCAGGACGAGTCAGGATTTGTCGTCAACCTGCAATGTCTTGCTGAGCCGTGTAAGTTCAGGAACATGCTGGAAGACATGCTGCATGATGTCTTCGTGATAGGCATCAACCATGATGCGATCCTCAGGAAGCTGTTGGCTGCAGAGACGCTGGAGTTGAAAAAGGCCATCGTGACTGCCCAGGCATGCATGACGACGGATGACAATTTGAGGCAGATATCATTGACGAGTCGGAGTTCCACGGCAAGTACTGTAAACAAGATGGCATCGTCTTCGGGCAGAGCTGCTTACGTCAAACCTGCCGCTGCTCAGAGCCCGCCAACTATTTCAAACTAGATTTCACCCTGCTGGCGTTGTGGGGAAAATCATCGGCCTCATCAGTGTTGGTTTAAACAATACTCATGCAATGGATGTTCAAAAGTGGGGCATCTTCACAGGATGTGTCCACAACGGAGCAAGCATGGTGCGGCTCACCACGTGGTTGATGAGGACCAGTTCAGTGATGGCCCGGATACGCAACCTAAAGGGGAAGTGAATGGACTGTATTCGTTCCTGAGCAAGAGCCAGCCTATAGTCGTTTGAGTTTAACGAGTGGGCTAGTCCCATTGTTCCTGTGTTGAAGAGTGATGGCACTGTCAGCATTTGTGGAGACTACAAGGTTACGATTAACCAATTTTCGAAACAGGATCAGTATCCGTTACCCAGGGCTGATAACTTGTTTGCCATGCTAGTTGGTGGAAAGTCGTTCACGAAATTGGATCTGACGTCGGCCTATATGACACAGGAGCTTGTCGACACTTTGAAGAAACTCACCTGCATCATCACCCATAAAGGACTGTTCTTCTACAGCAGGTGTCCTTTTGGGATTCGTTTGGCTGCAGCCATATTTCAGAGGAATATGGAGAGTTTACTGAAGTCTGTTCCTAGAACTGTCGTGTTTCAAGATAACATTCTGATCACTTGTCGCGACACCGCTGAATATCTGAACAATCTTAAAGAAGTCTTACAGCATCTGGACAAAGTGGGACTCAGGCCGAAACGCTTGAAGTGTGTATTCATGGCACCTGAAGTCGAATTCCTCGGGAGGAAGATTGCTGCTGATGGCATCAGGCCCACTGATTCGAAAATCGAGACCATCAAAACTGCACCCAGGCCTCAGAATGGGACGGAGCTGCTTGGGCTACTCAACTACTTTGGTCATTTCTTACCCAGATTGAGCACTTTACTAGAGCCACTGCATGTGTTACTAAGAAAAAGGCGACAACTGGGTCTGGGGTGCATCTCAAGATAGAGCCTTTGAGAAGGCCAAGAATCTGCTATGTTCAAACAAGTTGCTTGTTCTTTATGATCCGTGTAAGCGTCTTGTATTGGCCTGTGATGCTTCATCATATGGGGTTGGCTGCGTACTCCAACAAGCAAATGAATCGGGCAAGCTACAACCTGTTGCATATGCTTCGAGAAGTCTATCTAAAGTGGAAAGAGCTTACAGTATGGTAGAGAAAGACGCTTTGGCTTGTGTGTATGGGGTAAAAAAAAATGCACCAGTACCTGTTTGGTCTTTGTTTTGAACTAGAAATGAATCACAAGCCACTCATTTAATTGTTTACGGAAAACAAAGGTATCATCCCGCATTCATAGGTGGGCGCTGACATTGTTTGCCTATGATTACATCATATGTCATAGACCTGACACTGAGAATTGTGTGGATGCACTGAGTCGTCTGCCTTACCAAAACTGAGATGGAGACACCTCAACCTGCAGATCTACTGTTAGTAATGGATGCTTTTGAGAGTGAAGGAACCCCTGTAACTGCTCAACAAGTTAGGATCTGGACCAGCCGTGACCCTATTTTATCGGTTGCGAAACAGTGTGTACTCAGTGGTGATTGGTCTGCCACACCTATGGAGATGCGTGAGGAGACCAAACCTTACAACCGTCGCAAGGATGGGCTGTCCATTCAGTCAGACTGTTTACTGTGGGGTAATCGTGTAATCATGCCGAAGAAAGGTAGAGAAAAATTTGTATGTGAACTTCATAGCACTCATCCTGGTATTGTCATGATGAAGTCCATTGCTAGGTCTCATGTATGGTGGCCTGGAATTTACTCTGATCTGGAATCATGCGTGCATCAGTGCAATACTTGCATGCAGCTAAGTAAAGTACCAGCAGAATCTCCGCTGAGTCTTTGGTCGTGGCCATCCAAACCATGGTCGAGGATCCACATTTATTTTGTGGACCCGTTCATGGAAAGATGTTTTTTGTCATAGTAGATGCATATTCTAAGTGGATAAAGTGTGTTATTATGTCATCCAGCACGTCTACAGCTACCATTGAGAGCCTTCGTACCATGTTTGCTACTCATGGTTTGCCTGACATTGTTGTGAGCGACAACAGATCTTGCTTCACAAGTCTTGAGTTCCAGGAGTTCATGAAACTCAATGGTATCAGACATTTGAGCTCAGCTCCATTCAAACCTGCTTCTAATGGTCAAGCAGAGCATGCTGTTCAAACGATCAAGCAAAGTATAAAACGTGTAACTCAGGGCTCACTGCAGAGATGGTTGTCATGTATATTGCTCATATATATATAGTTACAGGTCAAGACCTCTTACACTTACTGGGGTCCTCCTGTTGAACTACTGATGAAGAGAAATCTCAAGACCAGGCTTTCTCTTGTTCTTCCTGATTTGAATGATCGTGTTGAAAACAGACGTCAAAGTCAGCAATGGTGTCGTGATCGTGTTGCTGTGTCACGCGACATCTCGGTCAACGATCCAGTTTATGTACTGAACTATGGTCAAGGTCCAAAGTGGATCGCTGGCACTGTTACAGCCAAGGAGGGTAACAGAGTGTTTATTGTCATGCTCAAGAATGGGCAAACATGCAGGAAACACCTTGACCAGGTTAAACTGCAGCACACTGATGAACTGGAACCGAGTGAGGAAGATGCAGTCACTGACCAACCAACCATTGTTCACTCATCAGAGAACTCTGTTAACATTACTGACTCTGAACCTTCAGTCTCTGATATGGTCATGACCACTTCCATCAGATCGGCTATTCAGCCCTCAGTCTCAACGGGCTCAGAACGCTTGCCCAGAGCCAAAGTTGAACTGAGACGATCAACTCGTGAGAGGAAAGCCCCAGACTGGTTATTAAAATTTTAAAGGGGGGATGTTGTTATGTATTAATGCTTGGGGGTCACCAGACACCAGAGGGTGCCGCGGTCGGAAGTCATCGGGCTGTATGCATGTAGCATGTGTGCTTGGTCACCTGTATATAAGCTGTGTGTCTTTGTCACGCAGGCACTCTTGGGCTGGAATAAAGATGGATCTGGTTGCACCTGAGTGAGTTTACAGTAACCAGACTCTTGAGTCATTACAGTATTAAGGAAGAAATGGCCCGTAATCACCTAGAATATTTGCAGTGCCAGGTGACCGAGTGCAAAAGGCAGCAGCAGACATACATCGAACAACGTGAAAGGCACTTAGAGAGAGCCAAAGAGGCAGAAGAACAGCTAAGATAGATAAAGATACCATATCAGGTAGCGCAGAAACAGGGTTACGAGAGGGCAGATCATGGACCTTGTAAAGAAAAGATCCGCCAGTTAACGGCAGAATTAGACAGGGCCAAAGGAATGGTTTGTTTCATGGCACCAGGAGGAGGCGAGGAAGTTTGGGATCCAGAGGGGAATGAGTCAGACGATGGGCCCTGTGTATAGCGAGCATCGGCCGGCTCCCGAGGCACCAGGACCCCCAAAACCGATGTGTCCCTTGAGACAGCAGAAATTCGGCCCACCCCCACCAAATGGTGGTCCGGTACCATTACAGAGTGACTATGTGAGCCCATACACATCGCTTCAGCTACAGGAGATGCTGACGGGTATGGCAAAATTAAAGCCAGGAGGGGATGCCTCCGTTCATTTTGCCAACATAGAGCAGATAGGGGGTATCAATAACTACAGCGAGGAAGAGATAGTGAAGGTAACACTGCTCTCCCTGGAAGGGAAGCTATATCAGAGTTTGTCGACAGCCACCAAGTTAGGTGGAGGAACCCCACAGGGCTTAAAGGAGGAAACCTTGGCAGTGTTCGGGTACAGTCAAGGTAGTCCGTTCTGGCAAGTAGAACAGACTAGGCAGCAAATAAACAAATCACCTGATACGTTTGCAGATTGTGGCCTATTTATGTAAGAGGCACTGGAGGGAATCTGGTACAGGCAGACTTTATAGGGGAACCAGAAACCATTGACTGAGAACCATAATGGCTAATGGTTTGCCACGGCTCAGAGCCAGGGTCAAAGCATGGTTTGACCCAGACAATCTCCAGAACACTAAGGCAAGGGTATTGAGAAGGTTAACGCTAGCTTTTAAGTCCAGACAAGGGGAAGAGGAGAATCTAAAAGAGAAGGTGCACAAAGTAAAAGGAGAGGTTAGGACAAAGAGAGAATGGAGACAAGAGGGAGGTAATGCAGGTCGATCCAGAGAATGTTTTAACTGTGGGAAGTTGGGACACTGGAGTAAGGATTGTAGACTCTCGAGAGGAGGGAAGCCAGGGTACGAGGGTGCTGAGGCAGAAAAAGGCCAAAGGAAGGCAGCCGACGACCCAGTACAGGTTTTAGTGGCCACATTACAGCAGGTTATGGGCACGGGTGGAGAAAAGCTGGATGCAGCAGTGGGAGAAAAGAGACCCAATGCATCGGCACCTCCACCTTGACATTGCACCCAGCCAGAGTACCTGTGTCTGCTCATCTACGATGAGTGGGGCAGGCCATGTGTGGAGGTAAAGATGGAAGCAGTTAGGGGAAGGTATCTGGTAGATACAGGAGCTTCTAGTACGGTTGTCCACTCACCGAATCCGACCACTTCCCCATGGTCGAGCGGAGTCCTATTTACACTGGCTGGTTTTGAGCAGGCTGGGGCAGTGTCAAAACCCTTAACCATAGAGTTAGAACCTAACACAACAAAGTGGGAATGCATTTTAATGAAGTGGGAACAGCCCGGTTCAGGAGTTCTCGGAACCGACTACATGTTGGCACACCATGCCATAATGGATATGAAGAACAATTGTCTATGGGGGGCAGTTCATGCAGATAGGATGGGAGAGATCGTAGTGATTCCCAGGGACAGTACAGACAAAGGCAGCAACTGCGCGATGAAACCGAAAGGGAGTTATGACTTAGAAGGATTAGTCGATAACATTCCGGCCAGATATCAAGGGCATGTACGGGAGAATATGGATGCATTTGCAACACACAAGCATGATTGCAGGAGGGTAACTGGGGTAGAGGTGAAGATAGATGGGGATCTGATGACACGGCCCCAGAAACAGTCTAATTTTCCCCGGGAAGCAGAAAGGGATTTGGAAACTGCTATAAATTCCCTGGTGGATCAAGATGTGTTGAGGACTATAGGCACACACGTAAACTCACTCCTATGGCCAGTAAAGAAGTCCGATGACTCATGGAGGGCCACGGTAGATTACCGAGTCCTGAACAAAAATATTCCAGCCTGTGCACCCACGGTAGCAGTGGTAGCAGATTTGATAGAGTATCCCTGCGGCCGCAACAACTTTTACCGTGCTGGACATTTCACACTGGTTTTGGTCCATTTTCCTGAGCCGGGAGGACCAGTATAAATTTGCCTTTACCTTAAGGGTCACCAGTATACCTGGACATGTCTTCCACAATGGTTGCACAACAGTCCCTCAATCTTTCACCAAGGTATAGGCGAGGCACTAAAAGGTTTTAGTCAGCCAGATCAGTTAGTCCAATATGTGGACGACCTGTTGATGTTCTCTGAAAGTGCGGAGGACCACGGGCCATTATTGAGTGAATTGCTGCATTTGTTGAAAGAAGCAGGTTTTAAGGTAAATCCAAAGAAAGCTCAAGTAGGCCAAGAGGAGGTGCAGTTTCTAGGTTTGACCATTGGAGCAGGAGAGAGAGCCTGAGAAAGGTAGTCCGGGAACTATCTGTTCCTTAGGACGTATCTGGAGTACAATATACATAGATGACCTGGAGGAGGGGACAGAGTGTAGTGTAACAAAATTTGCAGATGACACAAAGAGTAGTGGGAAAGCGGGTTGTGTAGAGGACACAGAGAGGCTGCAAAAAGAGTTAGATAGGTTAAGCGAATGGGCTACGGTTTGGCAGATGGAATACAATGTTGGCAAATGTGAGGTCATCCACCTTGGAAAAAAAAACAGTAAAAGGGAATATTATTTAAATGGGTAGAAATTCGGTGCAGAGGGACCTGGGGGTCATTGTGCATGTTTCCCAAAAGTTAGTTTGCAGGTAATCAGGAAGGCAAATGGAATGTTGGTCTTCATTGCGAGAGGGATGGAGTACAAAAGCAGGGAGGTCCTGCTGCAACTGTACAGGGTATTGGTGAGGCCGCACCTAGAGTACTGCGTGCAGTTTTGGTCACCTTACTTAAGGAAGGATATACTAGCTTTGGAGGGGGTACAGAGATGATTCACTAGGCTGATTCCGGAGATGAGGAGGTTACCTTATGATGATAGATTGAGTAGACTGGGTCTTTACTCGTTGGAGTTCAGAAGGATGAGGGGTGATCTTATAGAAACATTTAAAATAATGAAAGGGATAGACAAGATAGAGGCAGAGAGGTTGTTTCCACTGGTCGGGGAGACTAGAACTAGGGGGCACAGCCTCAAAATACGGGGGAGCCAATTTAAAACCGAGTTGAGAAGGAATTTCTTCTCCTAGAGGGTTGTGAATCTGTGGAATTCTCTGCCCAAGGAAGCAGTTGAGGCTAGCTCATTGAATGTATTCAAATCACAGATAGATAGATTTTTAACCAATAAAGGAATTAAGAGTTATGGGGAACAGGCGGGTAAGTGGAGCTGAGTCCACGGCCAGATCAGCCATGATCTAGATGGCCTACTCCTGTTCCTAATTCTTATGTTATATAAGGTCTTTCCTGGAAATAACGGGTTACTGCAGGGAATTTATCGAAGGATATGCAGCAATTGCAGCTCCTTTGTTGAGGCTTCTTAGGAAAGGAGTAGAGTGGGAATGGAGTGAGTTGTCAGGAAACATAGAAACATAGAAACATAGAAAGTAGGTGCAGGAGTAGGCCATTCGGCCCTTCGAGCCTGCACCACCATTCAATATGTTCATGGCTGATCATACAACTTTAGTACCCCATTCCTGTTTTTTTCCATACCCTTGATCCCTTTAGCCGTAAGGGCCACATCTAACTCCCTTTTGAATACATGTAATGAACTGCCCTCAACAACTTTCTGTGGTAGAGAATTCCACAGGTTCACAATTCTCTGAGTTAAGAAGTTTCTCCTCATCTCGGTCCTAAATGGCTTACCATTTATCCTTAGACTGTTACCCCTGGTTCTGGACTTCCCCAACATCGGGAACATTCTTCCTGTATTTAACCTGTCCAATCCCGTCAGAATTTTATATGTTTCTATGATATCCCCTCATTCTTCTAAATTTCAGTGAATATAAGCCTAGTCGATCCAATCTTTCTTCATATGTCAGTCCTGCCATCCCGGGAATCAGTCTGGTGAACCTTCGCTGCACTCCCTCAATAGCAAGCATGTCCTTCCTCAGATTAGGAGACCAAAACTGCACACAATACTCAAGGTGTGGTCTCACCAAGGCCCTGTACAACTGCAGTGAAACCTCCCTGCTCCTATACTCAAATCCTCTCGCTATGAAGGCCAGCATGCCATTTGCTTTCTTTACTGCCTGCTGTACCTGCATGCCTACCTTCAATGACTGATGTACCATGACACCCAGGTCTCATTGCACCTTCCCTTTTACTAATCTGTCATCATTCAGATAATAATCTGCCTTCCTGTTTTTGCCACCAAAGTGGATAACCTCACATTTATCTACATTATATTGCATCTGCCATGCATTTGCCCATTCACCTAACCTGTCCAAGTCCCCCAGCAGCCTCCTATCATCCTCCTCACAGCTCGCACTGCCACCCAGCTTAGTGTCATCTGCAAACTTGGAGATATTACGTTCAATTCCTCCGTCTAAATCATTAATGTATATTGTAAATTGCTGGGGTCCCAGCACTGAACCCTGCGGCACCCCACTAGTCACTACCTGTCATTCCGAAAAGGACCCGTTTATTCCCACTCTTTGCTTCCTGCCTGCCAACCAGTTCTCTATCCATGTCAATACATTACCCCCAATACCATGTGCCTTAATTTTGCACACCAATCTCTTGTGTGGGACCTTGTCAAAAAGCCTTTTGAAAGTCAAAATACAACACACCCATTGATTCTCCCTTATCAACTCTACTAGTTACATCCTCAAAAAATTCTCGAAGATTTGTCAAGCATGATTTCCCTTTCATAAACCCATGCTGACTTGGACCAATCCTGTCACTGCTTTCCAAATGCGCTGCTATTGCATCTTTAATAATTGATTCCAGCATTTTCCCCACTACCGATGTCATGCTAACCAGTCTATAATTCCCTGTTTTCTCTCTCCCTTCTTTTATAAAAAGTGGGGTTACATTCACTACCCTCCAATCCATAGGAACTGAACCAGAGTCCATGGAATGTTGGAAAATGACTACAAATGCAACTACTATTCCTAGGGCCACTTCCTTAAGTACTCTGGGATGCAAACTATCAGGCCCTGGGGATTTATCGGCCTTCAGTCCCTTCAATTTCCCTAACACCATTTCCTGACTAATAAGGATTTCCTTCAGTTCCTCCTTTTCGTTAGACCTTGTATTTCCAGAAGGTTATTTGTGTCTTCCTTAATGAAGACAGATCCAAAGTATTTGTTCAATTGGTCTGCCATTTCTTTGTTCCCCATTATAAATTCACCTGATTCTGACTGCAAAGGACCTATGTTGGTCTTCACTAATCTTTTTCTCTTCACATATCTATAGAAGCTTTTGCAGTCAGTTTTTATGTTCCCTGCAAGCTTCCTCTCATATTCTATTTTCCCCCTCCTAATTAAACCCTTTGTCCTCCTCTGCTGAATTCTAAATTTCTCCCAGTCCTCAGGTTTGCTGCTTTTTCTTCTTATGCCTCTTCCTTGGATTTATTACTATCCTTAATTTCTCTTGTTAGCCACGGTTGAGCTACCTTCCCCATTTTATTTTTACTCCAGACAGGGATGTACAATTGTTGAAGTTCATCCATGTAATCTATAAATGTCTGCCATTGCCTATCCACTGTCAACCCTTTACGTATCATTTTCCAGTCTATCCTAGCCAATTCACATCTCCTACCATCGAAGTTATCTTTCCTTAAGTTCAGGACCCTAGTCTTTGAATTAACACTGTCACTCTCCATCTTAATATCTTAATAAAGACACTGCTATCGAGGAGCGTGAAATATTAGATGAAATAGACATAGTGAGAGAGGGGGTATTAAAGGGTTTAGCAGCTTTGAAAGTGGATAGGTCCACAGTTCCGGATGAAATGTATCCCAGGCTGTTAAGCAAAGCAAAAGAGGAAATAGCAGAGGCTTTGACCATCATTTTACAATCCTCTCTGGCTTCAGGTGTGGTACCAGAGGACTGGAGGACTGCTAATGTGGTACATTTGTTTAAGAAGGGAGAAAGGGATAGACAAAGTAATTACAGGCCAGTCAACCTAACCTCAGTAGTGGGAAAATTATTGGAAAAAATCCTGAAGGACAGGATACATCTACATTTAGAAAGACACGGATTAATCGAGGACAGTCAGCATGGATTTGTTAAGGGAAGGTCCTGTCTGACTAACTTGATTGAATTTTTCGAGGAGGTAACCAGGAGTGTCGATGAGATGAGGGCAGTATCATGTAGTATATATGGATTTTAGCAAAGCTTTTATAAGGTCCCACATGGCAGACTGGTCACGAAAGTAAAAGCCCATGGGATCCAGGGGAAAGTGGCAAGTTGGATCCAAAATTGGCGCAGAAGCATGAAGCAAAGGGTAATGGTTGATGGGTGTTTTTGTGACTGGAAGGATGTTTCCAGTGGGGTTCCACAGGGCTCAATAGTAGGTCCCTTGCTTTTTGTGGTATACATCAATAATCTAGACTTGAATATAGGGGGTATGATTAAGAAGTTTGCAGATGATACAAAAACAGGCTGTGTGGTTGATAATGAAGAAAGCTGCGAACTGCAGGAAGATATCAATCAACTAGTCAGATGGGCAGAACAGTGGCAAATGGAATTTAATCCGGAGAAGTGTGAGGTAGTGCATTTGGGAAGAGTTAACAAGGAATGTGAACACACATTAAATGGTAGGATACTGAGAAGTGTAGAAGAACAAAGGGACCTGGGAGTGCATGTCCACAGATCCATGAAGGTAGCAGGCCAGGTAGATAAGGTGGTTAAGATGGCATAGGGAATGCTTGCCTTCCTTAGCCGAGGCATAGAATATAAGAGTAGGGGGGGTTATGCTTGAACTGTATAGAACACTAGTTAGGCCACAGCTGGAGTACTGCATAAGTTCTGGTCACCGCATTACAGGAAGGACGTGATTGCACTGGAGAAGGTAGGAGATTTACGAGGATGTTGCCGGTAGTGAAGAATCTTAGCTACGAGGACAGATTGGATAGACTGGGTTGGTTTTTCTTGGAACCGAGGAGCCTGAGGGGAGACCTCTTTGAGGAGTATACAATTATGAGGGGCCTAGTTATAGTGGATAGAAAGGGCCTATTTCCCTTAGCAGAGGGGTCAACAAGCAGGGGGCATAAATTTAAAGTAATTGGTAGAAGGTTTAGAGGGGATTTGAGGGGAAATGTCTTCACGCAGAAGGTTGTGGGGGTCTGGAACTCACTGCCTGAAAGGGTGGTAGAGGCAGAAACGCTCACCACATTTAAGAAGTACCTGGATGTGCACTTGAAGTGCTGTAACCTGCAGGGTTACGGACCTTGAGCTGGAAAGTGGGATTAGGCTGGATAGCCACTTGTTGGCCGGCTCAGACATGATGGGCCAAAATGGCCTCCTTCCGTGCTGTAAACTTCTATCATTCTATATAATGAGCACCATGCTGCCACCAGGAACCTCATCGAACAGTCTATCGGGGTGCTCAAACAATGGTTCCGATGCCTTGAATGCTCTGGCAGAGCCCTGCAGTACTCTCCTGATCGAGCTTTCCTTTTCGTTGTTGTGTGCTGCATGCTGCACAACCTGGCCATTGAGAAGGCCCAGTCATTGCTACCAGAGAATGCAGATCCATCTCAGAATGAGGAGAAGGAGGAGAAGCAGCAATGGAGGAGGGAGTGTGCCGATGTTGCTTTTGCAAGGGCGGTGTGTCAACGCCTCATTATGCAGCGTTTCCACTAAAGCACATATCATATGGCGATTGGGCTGGACTAACAAAGGGTTATGTGCACAGTGCAGAGCCTACCACTCTGCACGTGGCAAATGAAAAACATGACCAAATATGAACTTTAAAATGACCCATTTATTACAACCCCCAACAACACCCATAAGTACCAACAACCAACAACAACAACAATATATTTATCGAAATAACAATTTGCTATTCACAAATTATAACCCACAACCAGCATCAAGAATATATTTACAAAGTAATCATCTGACCATTTCTCTCCCGATCCCTTCGCCCCCATCCCTGCCCTACTGCTCCTCCTTAATGGGGCCCCAGTGCCTGCAGCAAGGCTGGTAGCAGGCTGCTCACTCTGCAACACATAGACTGCACATGGCCTTGCAGGACGCCCTCGACCAACTCTGAGCCTGGAAGGCCCGGCTGTAGGCTGCACCACCTCAGGCTGGGAGGCAGCAGTCTCGTATGACTGGGGCACTGACAGTGCCAAGTGCAATGGCGAAGTGGCAGTGCTGGAAACCAGAATGCTCTCATCCTGAGAGAGGACAGCACCTTCCATTTCAACCGACACACTGCCACTCCCCCTGGGCAGTACCTCAGCATCCAGAGCAATCTGCTGGAGAACAGATTTCTGGCCTGCTGCGGCACCGTGAGATCCCCATTGGACTGCGAGAAATCCAGAAACGATGGCAGCTGTCAGTGCTTGCGTAGCATCAATCTGAATGTCATCAAAGCAGACTGAGCCTGCATGAGAGCAGATTGAGATTGTATGCCACCAATCACTGACTCCATTACAGCAGTAAGCCATAGTGTGGCTTCAGCCTGTGCTGAAATAGCTGCTGCAACCTCACCCATGACACGCGGCATGAGGTTCGGGTCCCTAACATCTCTCTGCGAGTCTACCATCCTTTGGAAGCTGCCATGGATGAGCTCGAAGCTGTGCTGAGAGACGCACGCAATGCTGGAGGCGGGTTCATCCAAACCGCTAGCAAGTGCGTCCATGCATTTGGGCACCTTGCCATAGTACCCATAAGCTCACTGAGCATGCCCCCTGACCATCTGGCCATAGTCACCACATTGAGGTCCTCATCTGAGTCCTGCTGAGCAGAACTCACGCGCGAACTCACCCTCTGGGAAGCAGGCCTTTGAGATTCCCTTGCCTCATAGTGTTGCTGCATGCCACTGGGTCCCGGAGCATCACCCTCATCAAATCCCTGGAACATTGCCTCCTCCACCGACGTCGTCTCCCCATAGTTGGGGGTAGCTTGTTTGAGGTGACTGCATCTGTGCTGGTGTCTCCTGTCCTTCATCTTCATCTTCCTTGCCGCTCCCACTGGGAAGCTGAGGGACAGGCTGCTGCTGCGCTGGCTCATCATCTGAAAGCATAAAGGCACAAGAGTGTGGTTAAGTTCAGAGACGGGTGCAGGAAGGGAGCAGGGAATGAAGGTGTTTTATATGCAGACTATAGATATACTGTCTGTGTAGTCACTGCATAAATGCATAAGATGGAGACTTGTTTACCTGATGTACTGTCAATAAGGTTTACACTGTGTATATACTATGCTGGCACCACGAGAGGGTGCAACTGGTGGAGACCGGGGTTTCCTGCCCTGGTGGCAGGGGCTGTATAAAAGGGGAGCCACCATGCGGCTGCCTCACTCTGGAGTTACGAATAAAGGACCAAGGTCTCTACAGTTTGAGTAATCACATTGCCTCATGGAGTCATTCATAAGTGCATTACAGACATAACAACTGGTGACGAGAATACGGACTTTCACGCGATTATGGCTATCTATGGCACACTAAAAGACTTCGCAGAGGGTGATGATTGAGATGCCTTCATGGAAAGGCTCGAGCTATATTTCGTGGCAAACGACCTGGCAGGGGAGACGGACGCATCGGCGGAGAAGCGCAAGGCTATACTGCTGACCAGTTGTGGGCCCGAGGTCTACTGCCTCGTCAGGGACTTGCTGGCACCCATGAAGGCCAAGGATAAGACATACGATGAGCTGACAGAACTAATTCGCAAGCAACTAAAACCAAAAGAGAGCATCCTCATGGCCAGGCACAGATTCTACACTCACCGCAGAGTTGAGGGCCAGGAGATTGCAAAATATGCTGCCGACCTCAGGAGACTTGCGGCACCGTGTGATTTTGGCACGCACCTCAACTAAGCATTGCGAGACATCTTCGTTATTGGAATTGGCCACGAGGGCCTCCTTCACAAGCTATTATCTGCCGACACCACAGTCAACCAGCAGAAGGCCATCAGCATCAATCAGGTGTTCATGACCTCGACCTGCAGCACCAAGCAAATTATTTATCCTGTGGACTCAAACCCGGCAAGTAATGTACACAGAATGGTGCCTTTCACAGGCAAGACTGTAGAATGTGGTTCTGCCCAGGGCAGAGAGCACAGACCTCAGGGTTCCAGAACCCAGAGTCCACCAAGGGGTGCTAATCGAATAGCACCATGCTGGCGTTGTGGAGGAAACCATAGAGCTCACCAGTGTCGGTTTGCTGAGTACGTATGCAAAGCCTGTAACACGGAGGGCCACCTCCAGCGTATGTGTAAAAGAAACACGACTCACCATCCAGCAGAGGAGTCGGTAGATGACTTTGAATCCAGTGGGGAGTATGATGATTTGGCCAGAGAGGCAGCTCAGCCCCAAGAAGAAATTATGGAGTGTATACCTGCACCACCGATTGTCCTCCAGTGAAGATGGAAGTCGAGATAAACGGCGGTCCAGTCTTCATGGAAGTGGACACGGGAGCGAGCCAGTCAGTGATGAGCCAGGATGCCTTTAAGAGACTATGGAACGGAAAACGACCCGAGCTGGTTCCAGTACATGAAAAGTTGCGCACCTACACCAAGGAGCTGATCCCAGTCCTTGGTAGTGTGGATGTAAGTGTAACCCATAATGGCATGGTGCACAAGTTACCTCTGTGGATTGTTGTAGGTGATGGTCCAATGCTACTCTGAAGAAGGTGGATGGGGAAGATCCAGTGGAAATGGGAAGACCTCTTCACTCCAGCAATCGATATCCCCCGTGCTCAGAGGCAGAACAAAACCTCACCTTCACTTGGGCCAGGCACCAGAGAACAGACAAGCGCAGCACTTGAGGCACAAACCGTCCATCACGACTGCATGGCAATGAACCGACCGGAATGACCTAAAAGTACCTTCCCAGCTCCAGTGGCAGGACTCCTGGGGAGGAAGATCGAATTCACAGGCGCTCTTCCAGCTTTTGTAGCAGAAGCGCGGGAGAGAAGGATCAAGGCAGTCGACCTCAAGGACAGAGGCAAGATGGCGTCCCTGCTGCAGCGAGGTGCAGCATGTCTGAAAAAAAAAGATGGCCGCAGCAATACCACGAGGTGCAACACTGAGAGACCAACACGTGGTGTCTAACAAAGGATTTGATTGGGGTAAAGCCAGCAGGGTTCTCTTAAAGGAGACCTGCAACCAACTGAACTTAAAGAGACATTGTATGCATGGCATCACTGTAACGAACCGATTAAGATTGTGAACAAAATGTTGTTGCGAGATGTTGGTACAATTCCTAATGTAAAGAACAAAATGTTGTTGCGAGATATCCGGAATAGAGGGTCCCCTAAAGTAGCAAGCGAGCGTATTTAGGAGGGTAAAGGTGCTGATCCTGATGCCCTGCCCCAAGTGTCCCCACAAGTTATAGGTCAGCGACCTCAGGAGGGTGAAGGCACTGATCCTAATACCCTGCCCCAGGTCTATCCCACACTGCAGGCACCCAATGGCACTATTTGCCACAGACCTGGCAACGAAAACAGCACCAATACGTGCAGTCGGCCGTCGTTGCCCACCACCCGGGTGAAGACGGCGCAGCCCCCAGACCCAGTCGCTACCTCGGCCATGTCCGGGAGCATAAGGTCCGAACCAACAAGTTCCCCAAACGGGACCTGGAACAGCCAGGTTCCCAACGCCATTAGAGAGCAGGCAGAAGATTCTGCAGCCCTCAAAGGAGGACAGAGAGGCCACACACATCTGTGGCTCTGCCCACCACTCGGCAATGGCAAAGGTACTGAATCCTGGCAAGGTGAGCGAACCAAGCCCACCCCGCTAGGAGGGGACGCAGCGCCACCATCAGACGACTAGGACTCTGTCCGGTTGCTCTGGAACCAGCGACCTCACATACCTGTACTGCTACCTCAGTACTGACCATGACTGATCCATGAATGCAATCTACCCAATCCTGGCGCACGACCGTAAAATGTAACGAATGTAAGTCACTGAACCAAGGTGTCACGATACAAACTTTTTTTCTTCCTTTCTTTGTACTTGCACTGTGTCTGATCCTGTATGTTAATGTAACGGGCCTGCTGCACTATCTCGCTGTGGGGGCGGGGGTGGGGTGGAAATGGATGTATGTAGCCATGGACATACACATGGATCACACCCAGAACCTACTGGAACCTCCACTGCATCATCGAACCATCCAAACAGGTAACCACTACCCAACATTGTGGCAAAAGGACTTGGGGATTTACAGGGAGAGAGCCAAGCCAAAGCACAGCCAAGGTGCAAGGGCTTTGGCACTTAAGTCTGGGGAGAGCTAAGCCAGAGCACATAGTACAAAGTTAATCTGCACAAAGGACTTGGGGGAGAGTGATGGTATATATGCAGACTATAGACATACTCTCTTTGTAGTCACTGTATAAGTGCATAAGATGGAGAGTTGTTTACTTGATGTACTGTCAATAAGGTTTACACTGTGTATATACTATGCTGGCACCACTAGAGGGTGTAACTGGTGGAGACCGAGGTTTCCTGCCCTGGTGGCAGGGGCTGTACGAAAGGGGAGCCACCATGCGGCTGCCTCACTCTGAAGTTACGAATAAAGGACCAAGGTCACTACAGTTTAAGTACAACACATTGCCTCGTGAAGTCATTCATAAATACATTATAGACATAACAGAAGGCACTACACTTTAATGCAAAATGGGAAAGGCTTGTGGTTTGAGGCGGAATTGGCATGAGGGAAAAGGGAGAGGAGAGGAACATACCATTGCTGTCCCCATGGGGGTCGGGATGGTTGTGTGCTGCAGCTCCTATGACTTGTGGGCCGATGATCTCCTGGACTCATTGTTTCAGGTCAGTGAGGGGCCTCAGGTCTGTCCTTTCTTGCTCCTGTCTATTGTGTGCCAGTTTGGCCTGCAAGAAAAAAAAGCCTTTAAGTGACTGTGCAGCACATGTGGTTGTCACGTGCATACCGTAGTTGAATAGCTGTAAATGTAGGCAAGTGTTGAGATGTGGATGTGACTTTTAGCAGTTGAACACATTTTGTGTGCGAGTGCTGGGATGTGGCATTTGAGAGTCTCTACAAATAATTGTGTTGACATTGTGGCATGCAGAGGTTGTGGAAGAAAGTACTCACACTGACCACCGAGTGACGTCATTGCATCACTGTCCTGTCCAGCACGCTCCTGGAAGACACATATTGTGCTACATCCCTCCATAGACGCCCGTAGGTGGCTAGCATTGGCCTCCTACCAGTCTCAGGGAACATAGTCGCCTCTCCACCGCCTCCACAAGTGCCTGAAGGGCATCATCGCTAAAGTGCATGGCGCGCAGACTTCGTAGCTGAGCAGCCATGTTGCTCCTTCAACACCAACAGCAAAGATGGAATGGTGAGTTTGAGGTTGTGTGGCATCATAGCCCCTCCCCTTAAAGGTCCAGTTGGAGCCAGCATGTCTGATGAGTCTGGACACGAGCACAGCTGAAATTGATTGGCGCTAAAGGTAGGGCTGTGCTTGGCGATACTATCGCCCTAAGACGTGTGCAGCACTTGATTTGGTGCTACAATCCCCTCTTAGAGCGGTAAAAATCAATTTTCCAATTGCCCGTGCTAAATTTTCCAATTGCTCAGCGCTAAATTTAACGCCCAGGCGATGTTAGCGCCTCAAAATGATCGATAATCAATTTCCCCCCATATATTTGAAATGATTATCCTTAATATTAAATCACGCCATGGCCTTGCACTCCCCGTAACCTCCTCTCGCTACACTACTTCCTCCAAACTCTCCATTCCTTTGACATCAGCCTCTTGTGCATCCATCACTCCCTCCCTTTGCCCCATCATTGTAACTTCTGCTGCATGGGTCCCACTGTCTGAAATTCTCTACCTCTCCATCTTCCTATTCCCTTTAAGGCCCTCCTTAAAACTTGGCCACCTCCTAAATCTCTGTTGACTCAGTGCCTGTTTTCCTCACACCTCTGAAGCACCGGAGAATGTTTTAATATTTTAATGGCGTTTTATAAATGTTAAATAAAAATTGCTAGCTAATGCTGTTGTTTTGGTTTTTTTATGTAACACTAGCTTTTATTGTGAATTTGTATTGTTAAGGAAAATGTGTTCTGTCCCAATAAAGCCAAACTGGTTTATAATCCCAGAGCCAAAAGTGCCACTGGAGGTTCATATTTCCAGAAGGCATTGCTGCCCTGGAAGGCCCATCTAGTGCAATCTATTAGCCATGAGAATCTTCTTATCAGCTTTTTACTGATGTGGGGAACCTGTAAACCCATGATGAGATGCATACACTTGCATACATGTCAAGTGCTGAGCTTCAATGTCCTAAAGTCCGCAGGGCTGAGCATCACAGCTTAGTTGCTCAGAAGCACTTGCCCAGAACCTCCACAGCTAACCCAGCAAAATTTACAGGGTCAGGGGTCAGCTTCTTCATTTCCATGGCAATGGCAGGTGTCAGTGCCACTAGGGATGTATTTTGGGTGCCCAACTGCTGAAGGGACCATAGAGTTTAGCTGAACACTGGTGATCCAGGTGATGTCATGGTGACAATCTGCACCCAGCAACACCCTTAGTATGGGGCCTGCTTTAAAATATATATTTTTAATTATTATTATTTTCTTTGCGGGTCTAGGCTAAGATCCCAGGCTGGGTCCTCACACGGACTATTGGTGAGTCAGGCGTATCTTTGTTCAACCTACGGTGGGTCCCTTTGATGGTTAGAGACGCAGGAACCCAAATGTAAGGTTTGCCCACCCCAAAACTTGTTCTGTACTGCATTGATGGTGAAGTTCCACCCTCAAAAGGCCAATTAGAAACTCCAATGCAAGGCCCATCATACCTGGCATAATTTACAGCCCTTCCGGTGGACTCATGTCAAAGTTATGGTGGGAATGTGCTGGCAGGACTGGATTTTCACACACCATTTGTCTGTTGTATTGTCACATCCAAGCTGTATATTCATGTCACATGTATTGCCCTAACTGCACTGCAATAATAATGTACTCTCTATTGATTCATGTGCTCTGTTCAGGAGTGCAGAGGCCACGGCTGGAATCTTCCCAGCCCTGCAAGTGTGGATTTGGAAGTGGGCCCACTGTCAAAATGGCCCTGATTGACAGCGGGTCAGGATCTCACTCGGAACCCACCTCCATGTGAATTTCTCACCTGTCAGATCTGCATTCGGATAGCAGTCCGTCAGCAAGGGGCAGGACAAGTAATTAACATTATTAAAAGGTATTAAATTGCTAGTTAAGAGGTTTAAAAGCAGGCATTTACAATTTTACCAACCTTTTGACAGGTTTGCCGTCCCTCGTGTTTCACGCCAGGTTCTCAGTACTCTATTGCTTTGGCTAGTTGACAGCTGCAGAAGTGGTATAAAAGCTACCATTTCACAGCTGTTCACTTTCCAATGTCAGAAGCTGAAGCTTTCAGGTTTTGGAAGAGACTTTTGAGCTGTATGCACTTTGGAAGTGCTTGCAGTGAACTCTCTATTCACTGTCACCTCTTTGGAGCAATCTCTCTCATCATTGACATGTCAGGGGAGCTTGGGGTGTGGGTTCGAATCCACACTCCCCTGAGGTTCTGTACGTGCGATTTATGAGGGTGGGTGAGTAACGAGGCACCAGACACAGTGGGTAAGAGTACAAAATGGCTAATGTTGTTTATTTAGAATAGTAAACACAAAGATAGAGGGCATAGGAAGAGGTCGTAAATAACAGTAATGGCACAATCTCACTCAACAACACGAAAAATTCTCGCGACAGGGAAGGGGAAGATAAGAGGTTGAAACATTCCACCCACACACAACCCCACCTCCCACTTCCACCCTTCTTACCAATTCCTATCCTAAATTGAGTCTGTGAGGGGGTTTGGGCGATACTCACAATCCTATCAACTCAGGGGTTCTGGGGGCATTTATTTCAGCTCGGGGTCCCTCTGGGGCGGGTTTTACGTTGTTGGTCGGTTCGGTTTTCCTCCTCGATGTTGTGTCGGTTTCTTCTAATTACCTCTCGGTTGGCTCCTAAGCAAAAAAGCTGCTGGAGTTAAGCATTCCTTCCCCAGAGCGAGGGCCTGTCAAGAGCTGACTCAACTCGCCTTTAACTCAGCTCAACCACAACGAAAACTGACTCCCATCTTCTTAACTCAACCCTACAACTCAATGCAAAAAGCTGACTCCAACCTCCAACCTCCTTGTGTGTTTTTGCAGCTTTTCTCATAGTCCGTTCATCTTCACGCCAAAACTGCATGCCATTGTCTTGGGTCTTCCATGAATAAAATGGGGTGTGAATGGCAGTTCGATGTGTATCGATCTGTCTGGAATGGGAGATTAGCCACACCTCCTGTATCCTGTCACTCGCTGATGGGGTGAATGAAGATGATTGTTCACTATCTCGACAGAGGTGCCACTCTGTCTGGGCTGGCCAAAATGATTGCATCAGACCTGTGGGCCTTTGCTTAATTATTCAAATTGATACCCTTTGTGTTGCCTTGTGTATTACTGGGGAGATTTTGCCTGGACATGTTGCCTCTTCTGTGAGGGTTTTACACGAAAAGCTGGAGAAATGTTGTTTTAAAAATATAAAGTTGGCTTGTATCCATTTTCCTGGAAGAACCGAATATACACTCTTCCCCCTTACGGTAGCTGGCTTATCCCCCGTCCGGTTCCGTGCCCCTGCAACACTGTCTGTTACTGTACAGGGTGGCCAGAGTCCCATCATCCTCTGCAGTTTACAGGCTGTTGGCTGCAGTTGGTCATTTTAAACATGGTATCTTCCCATTCTCCCTGCCACATGTCTCCGTGGTTGGTTTTGCAGAACCTTCCAGTCCCCCGTTAAAACACTCTGTCTCAGGGTGTTTTCAAAATGTGAAGCAAAACCTTTTCCCTCTCACAGAGCCAATCTTGCCCAAATCTTACCTAAACCCACGATAAAACATTAAAATACACCAATGGTATTCATACATTTGGAATCAATACAATACTGAAAATGTAAAAATGCTTCTCAACCAATACCCTTCACCAAAATCATAATAGTACATAGTTTCACACATCATAGTATTACAGATAGGGAGGTACGGACCTTTTACAAGGTACAGACTTTTCTTCACAGTGCAATACATTCGGCTCGTACAATCAGTCCCGTCATACTGCATAGATTTTGCTAGCCCTCCCTTTTCGTTTGGCCTTTGACTTGGCCTCCCGTATAGCTTTCTCAATTTTTAAATGACGGCCCTTTCTCCTAAGCTGGCAGCGGATCGGCAGCAAATCAGCTACGATCATCAGCTGTGCCGCTACCAGGGCGTGAGAGAGGATGCGGTCCCAGGCCGGGACCTCTACGTCCAACCCCCAATCCCACCAGGGCCTTGAATTTAAGTCAGCTAACTGGGCTCACAATTTTACTGTTTTTTTTTGTTGTAGGGTGAAATAACGTTTCTGGGAATTTTGTGCTGCTTTGAACAGATCTGTCAGGTGCTCTGGTAAAAATGGAATGTGGTATCTGAAATGTGCTACATAATTGTCCATGCTATTAATCATTGATGCACCGGTGTTGAAACCGGTAAAAACATAATTCCAGATCCCTCTTCTGTGTATTTTTTGGTTTGACGTTGTCTTTGGGTTGTAGACGGTACAGCAAAGTTCAGTCAGGGCTGTGGGCAGGGGCTGTCTGGGGCGTGCGCTTAACTCGGTGGCGTGGATGGAGCTGGGATGGCTTACTATGCATGCGACCATGCTCCGGTCCCATCCCATCCCCTCCCCTTCATCCTGCCACTGTCGGGTGAATGCTATGGAGATGCCTGCTGGACATATCTTCTCTGATCCCCACACACACTCCTAACTCCGCCTCCCACCATTTATCCCAACACACACTCACTCCCCTCTGAGTGCCCGTGATGGTCAAATAGCCAAAATCGAGCTCATAGAATGTCCTGAACATTTCTCAAAGGAGAGCTGTTTCTCGAAGGTGCTGTTGTCGAGTCTCTCCCAATCTGCAGCCGGGTTTCCCATGTCCTTGCTCAGCTTCCTGAGCCACCACCACCTTCCCACTGGGATGTGCCCCTTACAGGTCAGGCGAACCCTCTTCCCAACCACTACCCTAACCCGGGATGCGGTCACCTCAATGCTGGGGCAGGAGACTGATGCTTCCCCATACGTGACCCCGGGGTGGTTGGAGTATCTCGTGGAATTGGACCCCAACCACCCTGGCCACCTTCCCCTGTGGGTATATATTGCGGTCCCCTCTACCCCTGGTGTCCCTTCTCCTGTGGTGACAGTCGGTGCCTGCCCCCTGAGCATCCAAAAATAATGGCTTCTTCAGTCTCTCCCCGGTAGCCGATGCACATTCTGATGTAGGTGCACAGGAGCAGGATTTTCCTCATCTCTGGTTCCTCTTCTGAAAGACAAAACCTCATTTGGTTCAAAAACCCTGAGCCCCCTGGCTCATCCCTCCCCCATTTTCCACTCTGTCTACACCTCACAGTACCCCTGCACGGGTTTAAACTGTGTGTGCCTATCGGTCTGGCCGCAAACCACAATTTTACTGTGGAAGTCAAGGGGTTTCAACTAATAAACACTTGAAACAACAAACAAACCTTACACAAAAGAGGAGTGAGAGAAAAAAAATAAGTCCAGGCTCCCTATCCCATTGGCTCAAAAGCCTCACTGTTATACTCCCTATATTGCAGAGGCCACCTGAGCCCCACTACACTAGAGAAAACTTATATATATATCTGTACACACCGACTGCTTTTCTTTTTAACCTGCTTGCCACCCTTCCCGGGTGGCTGTGCTAATCCCTGGGACGCTCCTTGGTTTTCCTTTTATGCGGGGGAATGTAGGAGGGAGACCACCTCTCCTTTGGCCTCTTGGGCCGGACCGACCTCTGCAGCCCCTCTGTCTCCCCGTCAAGGTGTCCCCTGAGCTTCAGGTGGTGCTTTCTGGGCTGGTACAGCCCCTCATCCCCTCCAGGGATGGCTCACTGCCCTCGGGAGCAACGAAAATTCCCCCGGCAGGCTCCTCACTGCCGGGGACTCTCGTATCCTCTGGGGGCTTTGGGTTGTACAAGGGTTCCACCCGAAACCACTCGCAGCTGATACTCTCACAGCGTTTCCTCAGTTCTTCTAGGGACCACTCACTACTGGGACCTGCCGCCACCCTCTCTCCTGCAGGCTCTGGGCTGTCTGCAACAAAGGCTAGGCTATCCCCGACAGGCTCCTCACTGTCGGCGGCCCCTTCCTCCGGTACAACCCCTTCCCTGTCAGGAGACTCTCGTTCTTCCAGGGACCACTCACTGCTGGGACCCGCCGCAACTATCTCGCTTGCAGGCTCTGGGTTGTCCGCACCGAAGGCTAGGCTAGCCCCGACAGGCTCCTCACTGTCTCCGGTACAATCCCTTCCTCATCAGGAGACCTTGGCAGCGGGGTCACGTCCAGTGACTGGCTGCCTGCCCTGCGCAGCCCTTTTCCCCTAGTGCCTCTCGGGAAAGTAAAACAGGCTGCTAGGGACGGTGGCACCCTTGGCTGCGGAGTCTGAGCGGATCTCCTAACGGGTGGAGGTGAGTCCTCGTCCCATATGTAAGGTGGGAATCCCCCTTCCTGTGGGCCCCAAATCTGTGGGTAGTTTGTACCTGTGAAGCAACTCACTGTTCCTTGTGGTGGGATCGGTGGGACTGCAGTGGTGTGCTGGGGGCCTGGGCTTCCCGTTGGGATTATCCCTCCGGGCTGCCCTTTCCCACAAGGTTTTGCCTTGTTGGGGTTAAACAGTTTACATTGGTTAATGTGAAACCATTTAACCCGGCGGGGCATCTTGACCGCGTATACCATGGGGCTTGCCTTGTCGACAATGCTGTAAGGCCCCATGTATAGTGGCTCAAAGACTCCCACCCTGGCAAAGTTGCGGACCATGACCTCGTTCCCCACCTGCCACTCGTGGTGTTTGCTCGGTTCCAGCAGCAATCGGTTGGTCTGATGCTGCTTCCCCATGTTAGTGGCTGCCTGCCAGTGAATCTGCTTGAGGTGCTCCAACAGACTCTTGGTAAAGCTGATAGAGAATTCAAACAAGCAGGCTGTGAGAAAGCACAGACCCTCAGTCAGAGCTGCTATGTGAGTGGGAGCATGTTGCATTAAGTCATCAATCAACTTGACATTTCAGGACCTTTGGCAGCGAGCCAATTAAAGGTTAACAGAATATCAATTGAGCCAATAAGGTCAAAGAAGGCGAGTTCTTTTCTGTAAATTGATCAGGTATAAAAACAGCCATGTTTTGCCATGTGTCTCAGAAGGACAAAGGCCTGGCTTAAAGCCAAGAGCTTGTTGCAGCTGCCAGAATAAAGTTACGTTAAACCTACAACCGGTGTTCGCATTTCATTGAAAATTAAGAGATCTAACAAAAGCGGTCCCTATTCACCTCGATTACCTGAGCTTTCGTCAGGACCGGGGCAAGTACATGGGTGGGGGTTCGCATAGCTCTTCCAGTCATGAGAGCTCGTATGGGGAATACCCCATGCTTTTCGACTGGCTGGCCCGGATCCCCATCAAAACCAGGGGCAACCGCTCCAGCCACCTCTGCGGGGAATCCCCAGTCTCCTTCCTGAGTTTTTCTTTCAAGGTCCTATTCATACGCTCCACTAGCCCCAAGGACTGGGGGTTGTAGGCGACGTGTCACTTCCCCTCAATCCCCAGCACCTTAAGGGTTGCCTGCATGACCTGTCCCGTGAAGTGGCTCCCCCGGTCGGACTCCACGTACTGTGGAAGTCCCCACCTGGAGAACACCTCCCTAACCAATATCCTGGCGGTCCCCGCTGCTGTGGCTGTTCGGCAAGGGAAGACTTCAACCCACTTTGTGAAAGTGTCCACCAAAATCAAACAGTACCGGTACCCTCCCTTAGCCACAGGTAGGGGCCCTATGTAATCGATTTGTATTGATTGTATGGTCCCTCTATCCTCCTTGCGTGTCCTAGAGACACCTTTCTTTTCTGGGGATCTGGATTATTGGTTGCACAGACAAGACAGTTCACTCAAAATTCACGAGTGTCTTCCTGGAGCTGGGGCCACCACCCGACCTGTTCCACCCATTGCCAGGTGACCTCCGGTCCGGGGTGTCCAGATCCAGGGCCTGCATGGGCCAGCTGAAGGAACTCCCTCTGGTGCTGCTGGGGCACTATCCACTGCTCTCCTTTAAACAACATCTTCTGCCTAACATGGATGCCTGTGCCTCCGTATGGTCCTTCGACCTTTTCTCCCGCAGTCAGCTTGTCCATGACGGACTTGAGGACGGGATCTCGTGCCTGTACCTGCTGGAGGTCCGGGGCTAAAGCCACCTCTGCGCTCCCTTGTGCCCCTATCCACCCTGGATAGCTGCTATGGGGCCTGCCTCGAGCGGGTTCCACTTGGTTCCCGTTCGGGCTCCCTCTTTGGCCAGTTGATCTGCCTTTTGGTTCCCTGCAGCCCTGGGCTCATGGTTGTAATGGGCCTTTACTTTGTGAATGCAAATGTCTGCCCCGGTCCCTACTGCCTGCATGATGTGCTGCAGTAGGGGTTTTATGGCCATGGACTTACCGTCTGCAGATGTATACCCACGACGGGACCAGATGGCTTGGTGCTCCATGCAGGCATTGCAGGTGAACATACTATCTGAACAGATAGTATAAGGCCGTGGGAATTCATCGGGGTGGGTGACTACATACATGACTGCCGACAGTTCAGCATGCTGGGCGCTCATGGTGGTTGGGAGCTTTATGGCCCTGGCAATGCCTGCCTGGGGATCGTAAATCCCGCACCCTGTGAGCCTTTCCCCCGCTACCACCATGCTGGACCCGTCAACATAGATCTCCCGGTCGTCCCAGACCCCCTCAACGGAGCAACGGTGGGCTTTCCCGGGGTACAGCATGTTGGCTGCCAGTCGGGGCTCACACATCCCTTTTACTCTCAAATCCATCTGTGAGAGCAGGAGGGTCCAGCGAGCAATGCGTGCGCTGCTCACTGTCCCATCCTTAATTCTCCCATCCAGCAGCATCTGAGTGGGGGTGTGATCAGTGAGGATGGTGATTGGGGACACTCCTGTAAACACCTGCGACCACTTCACAGCCCAGTGGGTGGCCAGCAGGTGCCTTTCACAGTTTGAGTAACCCCTCTCAACCTCAGTGAGGACCCTGGAGGAGTAGGCCACCGGCCTCAGCTGGCCGTGCTGCTGTTGCATCAGCACAGCACTTAAGCTATCCCCGCTGGCTGCTACCTCCAGGAAAAATTCCTCGCCCTCATCGACCGCTCCCAGGGCCGGAGCTTTCTGCAGCTCTCCCTTGAGGTGGGTAAATGCTGCATCACAGTCCTCATCCCACTCCCACTCCACGCCTTTGCGCGGGAGCCAGAGTAGGGGTGCTGCAATGGCTGCGTAATCCTCAATGAAGTCCCAGCAGTAACCGGTCAGACCCAGGAACGACCTCACCCCTGTAACTGTAGTCAGAGCCAGTAACTCCTGAACTGCCCTCCTCTTAGCCTCATCAATGGCTCTCTCCCCTGTCCGCACAGTCAGCCCCAGGAATTTTACCTCTGTCTGACCGATCTGTGCTTTCTTAGGGTTTACTTTAAAACCCTCCTCATGCAGCAGTCCCAACAGCTCTGCCAGCAGGGACCATGCTCTTCCTCCAAATCGGAGAATAGCAGCAAGTCGTCCACATACTGGACTAGCTGTCTGGGTCTGCTGAACTCTTTCAGGCAGTTGGCCATACATTGATGAAAAATGCTCGGGAAGCCCTGGGGAAGACAGTTCCAGGTATATTGCTGTCCTTTGAATGTAATGGCGAATTTGTACTGGTCCTCCCACCGCAGCGGGATGGACCAGAACCCATTCGAGATGTCCAGCACCGTAAAGACGGCTGCGGGCGCGGGGATGGCTGTGACTAGGTCGGCTACGGCTGCCACTGTGCGCGTACAGGCAGGGATATTTTTATTGAGGACTCGGTAGTCCACCATGGCCCTCCAAGAATTGTCCGTTTTCCTAACCGGCCAAAGTGGAGAGTTCACATGTGTGGCTATTGGTCACAACACTCCCTGTCTGACTAGAGATCCCAATGCGACCTCTAGGTCTGCTTCAGCCTCCCTGGGAAAATTATACTGCTTCTGGGGCTTAGACATGGGGTCCCCATCTACTCTGACCTCGACACCATTTACCCGTCCACAGTCATGCTTATGCCTGGCAAATGCTGCCAGGTTGGCCCGCACAAATGCCTGATAGATCATCGGGGTGCCGTCTACCAGAGCGCCGAGGTCATATCCCTCCTTCGGCTTTACAGTGCAGAGGGAACCCTTCCCCTGTTTCCCCTGGATGACTGCTGTACTTTCCCCCTCCCCGGTGTCAGCTGTGCCCCACAGACAGTGGTTCCTCAGGTCTACCAGAATTTTCTGGCCGCTGAGGAAATCTGCCCCTAGGATCCTTTACCCACTCCCTCCCACGGCAGAAGGACACATTTCCACATGGTGTGGAGGGTGCCTATGTGTATCTGCAGTGGTTTGGAGAAGAAGCCCTTGCGTTCTTCTCCAGTGAAGCTGGTTAGGCAGTAGGGGATCCCACTGGATAGGGGTGAGGTGGTCAGGTCGTCTACATGAACCAGGATGCACGAGGCCGCTGTGTCCAGCAGATACTCCCCCCGGACCCCCTCAACCCCCATCATGACACGTGGTCTGCTCCACGCATCATAGGTGACCGGGCAGAGGTACACGGGTTTCTTGGGGTCTAGTCATTGGGGGGTGTTGGTCTGGGCCTGAAGGAATTCGCCCCCGGTCACAGCTGCGACCTTCCCAGTCTGGGTAAAGAGTGCCTGCAGAGCCGCGAGGAGACCCTCGAGTGGGGCGGCAGGGCTGGGCACAGCTCGTGGCCGTGGGGACTGGGGCTGAGGTTGGGGCCTGTGGACCTCTCTTTTTCTGCCTCGGATCCTGCCATTCCCTCCTCATGTGCCCGTCTTCCCGCACCCGTAGCAAACCCCCTCTCTGTCTGCCGGCCAATTCCCTTCTTGCCTCCACTCTCTCTTATCAGAGCCGGGGCGGATCTCACACACCTTCCCCTTGGTGGGTTTCTCCCCACCCCCCCGATTCTGCCATTGCGAAAAGAGAGGGTCAGCTGCCTCAGCACTGTCCCCTCTGTGGCTTGGGGGTCTCTGAAATCGAACCACAGGTTGGCCTGGGCACGCAACTCCGGTAGGCTGTTTGCCACCAGTGCACGCAGCCAGCGACCACGTCGGTGTGCATCCAGCTGGGTTCTGTCCAAATTCCCCCCCACTGGTTTCCTCATACA
The DNA here is from genome assembly GCF_044704955.1 of Pristiophorus japonicus. Taxonomy (NCBI): domain Eukaryota; kingdom Metazoa; phylum Chordata; class Chondrichthyes; family Pristiophoridae; genus Pristiophorus; species Pristiophorus japonicus. Next base: position 403,098 of record NW_027254365.1, read on the forward strand.
CTGGCCACAGTCGATCAGTGAATGCCTGGGGGGGGTCTCCCCAGGTCTCTGGACAGTGGCCTGTACCCGGTCGAACGGACAGCCATCGTTCAACCGCATGGCCTCCAGGATATCCTCCTGGAGAGCGGCCACTGTTCGCTGACCCCTCTTGCTCTCAGCAGAGAGAGCCTGACACAGGGCTGTGTCCAGTGAGAACAGCAGCAGTTTTCTCCGTTCGGCCTCATCGCAGTAATTTATGTCTCCTACCTGCTCTACTTCCATAAAGTGAACAGAGGAGTCTCCTTTTCGGGTAAGTTTATTCACATGGGCCACCATCTGCCGCAGCTGGGTCACACTGTGGGGAAGCACGTATTGGTTCTGTAGGGGACCCTCAGCCTGACCCACTGCGGGTGGTCCGAATCTACTCTGCCTGATGGGGCACATTGGGGCTGGTCCCGAAGGTTTAGATTCCAGCATTTCACCCTGCCTCTCCTCCGGGATCCCCAATGGGGCTGTGGGAGAGGGCCTGTAGGATTCTTCCTCCCTATCCTCCTCCCCACAGCCTGTTTCACTATGCTCCCCCTTCCGCACCTCAGCTGGGCTGATAAGGCACACCACTCCTTTACTGGGTGCCTTGCTTTCAGCCCAGCCAAGGGCTTTTGCCTCAGCTAGGGCCAGAGCTTTGGTGTCAGGCCGGGTGGGGATTCGAGTCTCGGGCACTACCAGAGCTTTTGCTCCGGCTAGAATAAGGGCTGCTTTGGCTTCAGCCAGAGCCAGGGTGAGCCAATCAATTTGTTCCTGAAAGGAACGATGATCCGCCTCTGCCCTGCTGTGGCACGCCTGAAACGCAGCTTGTAGCTGGAGACTCTTATCCTCTCCCAACCTTCCCTGGTTCTAAGCCTGGGCAAGTTCCTCCTGCAGTTCCCTGACGTAACCTTTTCCCTCAGTTACCTGGGACTGAAGGTACTCCCTGTGGTTGCGATAGCTTTCTCCATCTCTCTCTCGTTCCTGCCTCTCCCACTTTAAATCCTGATCCAGCTTTTCCCTTTCTTTGCTGGTCTTTTCCACTGATCTTTTATGATCTTTACTCTGGGTCCACCTGGCTGCTGCATCCTCAGGCCATTCACCCCTCAGCAGCGCCTGCACTCACTTCCTTGAGCAGTTTATCCTTGCTGTTACATACCTAGCAATCCTACCCTCCATTTTATACTACTCTCCACCAAGACCTACTGTCTCTTCACCTTCATTCAATGCACGTCCTGCCGCGGTCACCATTGTAAGGGGCGCTTGGGGTGTGGGTTCGAATCCACACTCCCCTGAGGTTCTGTACGGACGATTTATGAGGATGGGTGAGTAACGAGGCACCAGACACAGTGGGTAAGAGTACAAAATGGCTAATGTTGTTTATTTAGAAAAGTAAACACAAAGAGAGAGGGCATAGGAAGAGGTCATAAATAGCAGTAATGGCACAATCTCACTCAACAACACGAAAAATTCTCGCAACAGGGAAGGGGAAAATAAGAGGTTAAAACATTCCACCCACACACAACCCACCTCCCACTTCCACCCTTCTTACCAATTCCTATCCTAAATTGAGTCTGTGAGGGGGTTTGGGCGATACTCACAATCCTATCAACTCCGGGGTTCTGGGGGCACTTATTTCAGCTCGGGGTCCCTCTGGGGTGGGTTTTACGTTGTTGGTCGGTTCGGTTTTCCTCCTCGATGTTGTGTCGGTTTCTTTTATTTGCCTCTCGGTTGGCTCCTAAGCAAAAAAGCTGCTGGAGTTAAGCACACCTTCCCCAGAGCGAGGGCCTGTCAAGAGCTGACTCAACTCCCCTTTAACTCAACTCAACCACAACGAAAACTGACTCCCACCTTCTTAACTCAACCCTACAACTCAGTGCAAAAAGCTGACTCCAACCTCCAAGTGTGTTTTTGCAGCTTATCTTATAGTCCGTTCATCTTCGCGCCAAAACTGCATGCCATTGTCTTGGGTCTTCCATGAATAAAATGGGGTGTGAATGGCACTTCGATGTGTATCGATCTGTCTGAAATGGAAGATTAGCCACACCTCCTGTATCCTGTCACTCGCTGATGGGGTGAATGATGATTGTTCACTATCTCGACAGAGGTGCCACTCTGTCTGGGCTGGCCAAAATGATTGCATCAGACCTGTGGGCCTTTGTTTAATTATTCAAACTGATACCCTTTGTGTTGCCTTGTGTTTTACTGGGGTGATTTTGCCTGAACATGTTGCCTCTTGTGTGAGGGTGTTACACAAAAAGCTGGAGAAATGTAGTTTTAAAAATATAAAATTGGCTTGTATCCATTTTCCTGGAAGAACCGAATGTACACTCTTCCGCCTTACGGTAGCTGGCTTATCCCCCGTCCGGTTCTGTGCCCCTGCAACACTGTCTGTTACTGTACAGCGTGGCCAGAGTTCCATCATCCTCCACGGTTTACAGGCTGTTGGCTGCAGTTGGTCATTTTAAACATGGCATCTTCCCATTCTCCCTGCCACGTCTCCGTGGTTGGTTTTGCAGAACCTTACAGACAGGGCATTTCTGTCATCTCAAACTTACCTGCCATCTATTCCAGCAGCATCGGTGCCCTTGAATAAATCTCACCTTGACACTTACAGTCCCACCACAATCAGCCCAAACACTATCACTAAACACACCAGCATCACTACCAACACCAACCTTCTCCACAATCACCTGATGCTGCACAGGACACAGGGCATCAGCACTCAACCACATTGCTTCCCGGGAGGCCAGTGATGGCCTCACCATAGCCACATTTACTTCACTTCATGCTGTACATTCTGACTGCCCCATGATGCTCCAGGTTGGCACCACCCCACACCAGTTCTGCAAAGCGTCCCTGCAATGTTCAACCCATTCCTTTCACTCATCACCATTGTGAGAACCCTCGAGAAGATGCACGGTCACTTGCTCTTACCATTCCAAGCACCAACAGAAATCAGCCTCCCGCATTACTTAAGATAGTGAATTAGAGGGGTCTGTACTGAGTGATTGCAAGGTATAAGCCAGCAGGTGGTGAAGCCAAGGACAGTCCAGGAAAGAACTCAGCACAATGCTAGCTCACTTCCTAGCTCTGCTGAAGAGAACATAGATAGAGGAGGGAATTACCATTTTTTTTGCTTTACATTCTCTTACAGCCTCTCCATTAAAAAAATTCTATAAAGTTTACCTGCAGTTTTTGAAATTTGACCTCTAGCTTTGCTTCTAATAATTTTTAAAACTCGGCAAAAACTGCGACAAGCTGAAGAAAAATATTCCATCAGTGCACCTAACTGAACAGTACTGATGTATCCTGGGTTGCACTTCAAAAGTACTGAGGTTGTGAAAGTGCAAATACAAGTTATTTTGTATTCAGATTGTCCAGTTACAGCGTATCAAATTTATGTAGAAATTTCCATTATAAATACGGGCACAGGAATTTATAATGGAAATAGCTGACTCAAAGAATGTTCCAGACTTCTGAAACTCGAAAGACAGACAAAAACTGCAACCTTAAAACAGTGCCTTGTAACTTTATGGAACCAACTAAGCCATTAACCTGGCATTTCTCACCAGGATCCTGCAAGCTAGATGCTCACAGATTTGCTTGGTCTTTATAGGTGTGTGAATTACTTGAGTTAGGGATGAGAGTGAGCAACCCTCAAATTAGCTCATACTTCTCCAAGTTCTCAGTCAGTCACTCTGTCCCTGGTGATAGATTCCAGTAATGTTCCCACAACTGATGTTAAACTGACAGGTCTGTTGTTTACTGGTTTCTGCTTCGCTCCCTTCTTAAATAATGCAGTGACAGTTGCAAGTTTCCAATCCAAAAGTCACAATTACCAAATCGAGAGATTTAAAATTAATCCAAAAGCCCAAAAATCGGGGCCCGATTTAGATTCGAAGGTACATTTTTTTATTTTACCCCCAGGTACACAAAGTTGTAGTGCCACGGAGGTCTCAATGTCCAAGTACAATTCTACCAGCCAAATGCTGCCTCCTTCAAAGGCTGCTTGTTGACGATGATTACTGGTGGGACTAGGTTACTACATTCTGCAAGACATTTAACACATTTACTATTAAAAAAATTATAAATGTGATAAAAAACTTATCTAGAATAAATTTCAATAGCATTATATTTTGACTGCTCAAAAAACTAGACATTCTTCAACATAGTTAGTAGCAATACACTATTTGCCACAAACATCTAGTATTTTGTACACAAAGTTTTATCATATCAATCATGTCAACAATATAATTACACATTTTTTCACAGAGAATAACTGCTCTGAAGATGCATGTATCAGCAATTTATACCCTGCAGTTCCAAAGGTTGTAATTGCAAAGTGATTCAGTCACTGTACATAATACTCTTGGTGCCATTCAAGAGGTTAACTGGAACTGATTATTTTGGGGGGTGCGGGTGTACAACAGTTAAGATGAAACTTCCTGACACCTTGGCCCATGTGTATAATTTTCACGTTTGCTTTAGTGGAGCTGGGATATTTGCAGATGCTTGTTCAAGATAGGCCAACGGTCCTTGAGCCAGGTCAGCTGATTTTTTGGGCTGTACATTAATATCTTCCAAGACTTGTTGCCAGTGGCGCAGCTTACTTAGGTGCTTCTGGATCAAGGCCTCCTTTCTCTGTAGCTCATTTTTCAATTCTGAAACATCCTGTAAAACAATATTAAAACAAATTAAGAACCTTTCCCAAAAAAGTGAATTCAATGCTTAGACTTTAAAAAGGCACAATGTGGTCAGAAATTTATAGTTAATAAAATATACATTGAGGCAAAAGTTTCTGAAAAAAACAGTTGAGCAGTGCCAAGCAGTGGAACTGGTAGGTCCATGGCACACATGCCGCTTGCAATTGTTAAGTTAATAGTAGCATTTGGAAAAGTGTAGGCCACCCCACTGAGCAAGGGATGGGGGGAAAATGGATGCAAGAACCAGTGATACAACAGTTAACATAGTTAAGCTACTCGCTGGGTTTTTTGCCTTTGAAAAGTGCAAGAAAGTTCTGCACGAAATATTTTTTTTTAAAAGAGAAAGAGCAAGAGACACACACAAAGCGCAAGTGCGCACGAGGGAGGGAGACTAAGAGCCCGAGGGAGGGAAACGGTGCGTGCCCCCGAGGGAGGGAGAGAGAAAGAAAAGGAGAATGTACAAAGAGAAAACACACAGGGCAATGATGCAATAAACAAGGGTGCCCCAACTGCAATGTAGAAGTTGTTGCGATCTGACCCCTGAAGCACTATCTATAATAGTCAAATGGTTCCAAAGACCATTGGCATCACACTTTTCCCAACCTGTGTGTAGTCACTCCACCAGTCTGCCACACATTTTCCCTCAGTTGAAGTACTTTGTTGCCTGGAGAACCACAGTAACGGTGAAGCAGGATTTGGACACCAGAATTGATTAATATAGGAACAGGAGTAGGCCATTTAGCCCCTCGAATCTGTGCTGCCATTCAATGAGATCATTGCTGATCTGTGACCTAACTCCATAAACCCACCTTTGCCCCACATCCCTTCATACCTTTGGTTAACAAATATATATCAATCTCAAATTGAAAATTAACAATTGATCTAGCATCGAGTGCTATTTGCAGAAGAGAACTCCAAACTTCTACCACCCTGTGTGTGTAGAAGTGTTTCCTAACTTCACTTCTGAAAGGCCTTGCTCTACCTTTAGGCAATGTCCCCATGTCCTCGACTCCCCAACCAGCGGAAATCGTCTTTCTCTTATCCCCTTAATATCTTGAAACCTTCAATCAAATCACACGTAACCTTCTAAATTCCAGGGACTATCACCCTAGTTTGTGTAATCCCTCCTTGTATTTAATCCTTAGAATCCTGGTATTATTCTGGTAAATATATGCTGCACTCCATCCAAGGCCAATATATCCTTCTTAAGGTGTTGTGCCCAGACACAATCCAACAAGTATTTCTCTTTCATAAAAGATTATATAGGCTAATAAGAAAAGCCAGCACTTCTGCCATCATTTTATATCCAGAAATTAATAACTCCATTCAGCTTTATTGTGGATCCTAGTAATAAAATACCCATGACTCAATCCCCAATTGATTTTTCCGTCGAGACAACTTATCCAGAAAGAGGAAAGAGAAAAGAGAAATATTAAACCACAGAAAATAAAGTCCCTTCACCTCTTTTATGACTTGTTCAGGTTTTTGAACAGCAAGCTGTAGCCTCTTCTGAAGAAAGAAGCACTCCGTTTGTCTGGCAACATCCAAAAACTTTTGAATGCATTGCTCTACACCTGTGGCAAAATAAATGAAGACATTCACAAAAAATATGCCATGTTGTTGGAAATTTCATAATTTGAATCGAAATGCATCTAAATCTGCATCAATAGCAGAACTGAAAAGTGAAAAATGCCATAAGATGGTAATAAGATAAACTTTCTAATAATTTAGTTATCTTTGAGGCTCACACCCTTTTTGCTAGATAAATCTCTTCCATATGCCTCCATTCAAAGCCTGTCCTGCTGTGATATGTTGACCAAGCGAGGAATCAGTGCTTTTCTTGCTCGAGGAAAAGATGTCAAGGAACTGCGACTAGCAAGCAAGCTTCCATACAATCACAATCACTAAGGAGGTGGTACTCAGTAAGATAATGGGACTAAAGGCAAATAAATCCCTTGGACCTGATGGTTTGCATCCTAGGGTCTTAAGAGAAGTAGCAGCAGGGATTGTGGATGCATTGGTTGTAATTTACCAAAATTCCCTGGATTCCGGGGAGGTCCCAGCAGATTGAAAAACTGCAAATGCAAAAAAGGAGGAAAACAAAAAGCAGGAAACTATAGACCAGTTAGCCTAACATCCATGGTTGGGAAAATGTTGGAGTCCATTATTAAAGAAGCAGTCGCAGGACATTTGCAAAAGCATAATTCGGTCAGGCAGAGTCAGCATGGATTTCTGAAGGGGGTCATGTTTGACAAATTTGCTGGAATTCTTTGAGGATGTAACGAACAGGGTGGATAAAGGGGAACCAGTGGATGTGGTGTATTTGGACTTCCAGAAGGCATTTGACAAGATGCCACATAAAAGGTTACTGCACAAGATAAAAGTTCACAGGATTGGGGGTAATGTATTAACATGGATAGAGGATTGGCTAGCGAACAGAAAACAGAGAGTAGGGATAAATGGTTCATTCTCGGGTTGGCAATCAGTAACTAGTGGGGTGCTGCAGGGATCAGTGCTGGGACCCCAACTATTTACAATCTATACTAATGACTTGGAAGAAAGAACCGAGTGTAACGTAGCCAAGGTTGCTGACGATACAATTATGGGAGGAAAAGCAATGTGTGAGGAGGACACAAAAAATCTGCAAAAGGACATAGACAGGCTAGGTGAGTGGGCAAAAATTTGGCAGATGGAGTATAATGTTGGAAAGTGTGAGGTCATGCACTTTGGCAGAAAAAAAAAATCAAAAAGCAAGATATTATTTAAATGGAGAAAAATTCCAAAGTGCTGCAGTACAGTGGGACCTGGGGGTACTTGTGCATGAAAACACAAAAGGTTAGTATGCAGGTATAGCAAGTGATCAGGAAGGCCAATGGAATCTTGATCTTTATTGCAAAGGGGATAGAATATAAAAGCAGGGAAGTCTTGCTAGTTATACAGGGTATTGGTGAGGCCACACCTGGAATACTGCACACAGTTTTGGTTTCATTTACGAAAGGATATTCTTGCTTTGGAATCAGTTCGGAGAAGGTTCACTAGGTTGATTCCGGAGATGAGGGGGTTGACTTATGAGGAAAGGTTGAGGAGGTTGGGCCTCTACACATTGGAATTCAGAAGAACGAGAAGTGATCTTATCGAAATGTCTAAGATTACGAGGGGGCTTGACAAGGTGGATGCAGAGAGGATGTTTCCACTGATAGGGGAGACTAGAACTAGGGGGTATAATCTGAGAATAAGGGGCCGCCCATTTAAAATTGAGATAAGGAGGAATTTCTTCTCTCAGTCGGTTGTAAATCTGTGGCATTCGCTGCCTCAGAGAGCTGTGGAAGCCGGGACATTGAATAAATTTAAGACAGAGATAGACAGTTTCTTAACCGATAAGGGATTAAGGGGTAATGGGGAGTGGGCAGGGAAGTGGACCAGAGTCCATGATTGGATCAGCCATGATTGTATTAAATGGCGGAGCAGGCTCGAGGGGCCGTATGGCCTACTCCTGCTCCTATTTCTTATGTTCTTATAAGAAATAGGAGCCGGAGTAGGCCATTTGGCCCCTCGAGTCTGCTCCGCCATTCAATAAGATCATGGCTAATCTGATCATGGACTCAGCTCCACTTCCCTGCCCGCTCCCCATAACCCTTTACTTGCTTATCGCTCAAAAATCTGTCTATCTCCGCCTTAAATATATTCAATGACCCAGCCTCCACAACTCTCTGGGGTAGAGAATTCCATAGATTTGCAACCCTCAGAGGAAATTTCTCCTCATCTCAGTTTTAAATGGGTGGCCCCTTATTCATGGGGCTCGACTTTCCACTTCGATCGCTAGGGCCCAAAAAATGGGCGATGTTCCAGCCTTAGTGATGTTTCAGCTCTCAAGAGCGCCCATTTTTCAGATTACAACTTTCGGCTTTTTTTTCCGGAGATAGCCCAGCGATGTGAATTGGGCCTTAACGATGCGAAATGGGCCCCAGCAATGTGGAAGGCAAAGCGTCTCTAGCAACGGCCTTTCTGCACATGCGTTTTTTTTTGCAAAAGTTGCCCACCATTTGGGAGGTCAGGAGTCATCCAGGCATGCGCAGAAGGCAAAGGGGGGTGGCGGGGTGAGGAAGAGAGGAGAGAGAGAGAGAGAGAGAGAGAGAGAGAGAGAGAGAGAGAGAGAGAGAGAGAGAGAGAGAGAATCAAAAAAAGATGTCCAAGCACGAGTAGCCCGCAGAGAGTGGGCAGGAGGGCAAAACCGTTTTCCGACGAGGCCAACGAGGCCCTCGTCCAGGAGGTGCACGCAAGATGGGGCCAATTAACCCAGGGTGCACGTGGGAAACCTCCATCCCGGACATATCGGAAAATTTGGGGCGAGATCGCCGATGTGATGTCCTCGGTGTCCGAGTCGAAGGGATCGGACCAATGCCGCAAAATGTGGAACAGCTTGGTTCCTTAGGCAAGAATAAGTATTAAATGGATTTTAAATTGTAATGATCCACTGAATATGTAAATCTACCAGATTGAAATTAAGCTGGGTATGCTTGCATAGATTCCCTGCTAAGATTTGGACAGGGTTCTGAACCTGCGCCCATTAATTCTAATTTTCGCAGTCTCTTTTTGGGTTACGTTGGTGGATGGGGCATGACTGAGCACTGAGGGGTCTGGTCACCTTCACCCACACTGTCAGTCTCTCCAGCTGCTGTCACTTAGTGACCCAGCCTGGACTGGGGAGAGAGCTGCCCTGGCTCAATGTCTGCCCTGGGACACTTAGGGACATTAACTCCCATCATTGCCGAGCTCACCAGCTGTCCTGATTCCCATCCCCTGCCTCACCCCCCCCAGGGGCCCTTCATGGAGATTGTAGTGGAGATGTTTGTGTCAAGCATTAGATCCCTAACGCGATCTTTGTTATAACCATGCACCAATTGTGGATACAAACCCTATTAGCATATAACATTGGAAACTGTTGTCTTTCCACGATAGTAGCTAATCAATTAGCTTATGCCATGCTCTTGTCACGTTTGCAGAGGAAGATATCCAAGAATTGGGCTAAGCGCAGGTACACAGGAGGAGGCCCTGCCCAGCTCAGTATCCTAACGGACCTTGAGGAACGTGCGGCAGCACTTGTGGGCACCCACGGTCGCTCGGCCACCACCTGTGGTAGTGCAGATCCCTCCCTTACGTCACGTGAGTAATGTGTAAAGCAATGGTAATTCAAAGTAATGAAACGGTATTTCATTATAATATATGAATGATGTCATGTTATGTATGAGGCTTCTGTACTACTCTCAGGTTAACAACTTAAGAACATAAAAGAAATAGGACCAGGAGAAGGCCATCTGGCCCCTCAAACCTGCTCCGCCATTATAAGGTCATGGCTGAATTCCACATAAATGTACTACCATATGATGTAATAATACGTAACGCCTCTCGGTTCCCAATTATTGCAGTACTGTTGTTCCTCCTACGTATGCCAGCGCAGTGCAAGAGTGTGTACCTTCTGTTCTAATAAGCTCAATTGTGTTTTGCAGGTCACCCAGCTCCAGAGACGCAAAGGGAGGCCGCACCTGCAGCTGCCCCATTGCAAGTGGTCATAAGAATTAGGAACAGGAGTAGGCCATCTAGCCCCTCGAGCCTGCTCCGCCATTCAACAAGATCATGGCTGATCTGGCTGTGGACTCAGCTCCACTTCCCCGCCTGCTCCCCATAACCCTTAATTCGCTATTGGTTAAAAATCTATCTATCTGTGATTTGAATATTCAATGAGCTAGCCTCAACTGCTTCCTTGGGCAGAGAATTCCACAGATCCACAACCCTCTGGGAGAAGAAATTCCTTCTTAACTCGGTTTTAAATTGGCTCCCCCGTATTTTGAGGCTGTACCCCCTAGTTCTAGTCACCCCGACCAGTGGAAACAACCTCTCTGCCTCTATCTTGTCTATCCCTTTCATTATTTTAAATGTTTCTATAAGATCACCCCTCATCCTTCTGAACTCCAACGAGTAAAAGACCCAGTCTACTCAATCGATCATCATAAGGTAACCCCCTCATCTCCGGAATCAGCCAGGTGCTGAAGAGATCACCAAGCCAGAGGAGGATGATGTTATGGAAACAGAGGAGGATTCCCCTTGCATCCCTGTGAATGTTGTACCTGCGGCCACTTCGTCTTGGAGAGAAGTAGCGGGCCCAAGCGGCTTGCAGCAGGCGACTCCAAGGTGTACAGTGCCCACGCCGACTCCACGGAGGTTGAGTCACCGAGGTCGGCACACACTAAGATGGGCTGATCGCTATGAGGACATGACCACACTGTGCAGGGAGAGCGTCGCTATAAGTCGCAAGCTCCTCCAGGCGTTTGCTGGGTTGACGGGGAACATTGTCAGGATGTCCGCTCGCATATCAGAGGGTATGGAGCGGATGATTGTGGCAATGGGCCAACAGACCCCGCCATCCATGCCTTGCAGCATGCGATACTGTCAGGAGACGACACTGCACTCCAAGGTACCGTCCCAACAACCGTCAGCACAGATGCGAGTCAGGAGGAAGAACTTCCTTGTGGCTCAGAAGTCAGTTCATCAGAAACGTCTTCTCCTCCTCCACCCCCTGAAAGGATTCTGCCACCGTCACTACCCCCACCACCACCAGCCCTTGAGGTCATCTACTGCAAGTCGTCCTGGTCCGTTACCCGATTACAACGGGGAGTTAAGGTACGTGGAGGGGGGGGGGGGAAGAAGTTATCTGGAAGGAAGCCTGACCGCAGGTAGAGCCGGGGGAGGGTTCTCGTTGTTGTTGTATTTTAAATTTATTGTTGGGTGACTGTTGGGAGTGGGGGGGGGGTGTATAGAGTTAAAAAATTTTTTAAATTGTTCAATAATTTAAATATTTTATTGCATTTTACAATTGTTGTCAAGTGTCTTATAATAACGTACGGTAAGGTAAAACATGAATACAATTGTTGGAAAACAATGGCCAGGCAAGGATGAAATGTAATGCAACTGCAACTGTTGTCTTTCTGTAACTGTCACCAATGTAAATTCATGCAAAACGTTCATTTATGAGTTGCTGACAAGAGTTTTGCAGCTGCTTAACTTCCATAGGACTTTTCCAGTCTTGTGGGTGGGTGGGTGGGTTCATCGCCAGGCTGATTGTCCTCCCTGAGGTCCTCGTCATCCTCCTCCTGTCCTCTCTCCTGAGGTGGACCGGCAGCCCCATCTGGCAATTGTTGTTCTCTCCTTATAGCAAGGTTATGCAACATGCTGCACACCACGATGAACTCAGCGACCTGCTCAGGGTGGTATTGTAGGCTGCCTCCAGAGTGGTTCAGGCATCTGAAGCGCTGCTTCAGCACTCCCGTCTTTGATGATATTGCGTGTAGCTATATGGATTTTGTTGTAGCGCTTCTCGGCTTCCATCTGGGGATTACGCAGGAGAGTCATGAGCCAGCTGGCAAGGCCATATCCTTTATCTCCCAGCATCCAACCGTGACCTTGTGGCTGACTGTTAAACAGGTCAGAGACAGTGCTGCCACGCAAGATATGCGCATCATGGATGCTTCCTGGAGAATGAGCATTTACTGCCATCATTTGGTTGTGGTCGACAACAAGCTGTACATCCAGGGGGTGGAATCCCTTTCGGTTATGAAAACACCTCTGCATCCTGTAAAGGTGCTCTCAGAGCAATGTGCGTAGTCTATTGCTCCCTGCACCTTGGGGAAGTTTGCTATTCGAGAACCCCAAAGCCCTCTCGGTCTGTGCCTCGCTGGTCATAGGGAAATTTATAAAGTCCATCCTGCGAGCGTAAAGAGCTTTAGTCACCTGTTGAATGGAGCAATGTGTGGCGTGCTGAGAGATACCACAAATGTCACCAGCTGAGGCCTGAAAGGAGCCCGATGTATAGAAGGAAAGTGCCGCAGTAACCTTTACCTCAACGGGCAGTGCGGTCCTGATGGTGCTGGTAGGCTGCAGATCTCCCTTGATGCGCTGGCATATCTCAGCGGTGAGCTGCTTTCAGAAGCGCAGCCTCCTAAGGCACGTGTTATCGGACAAGTTCAGGCATGATTGCTTTTCTCTAAGTTAGTCGGGTGTCAGGTCTCCTCCTCCGCAGCAATCTGCCATCTCTTTGATTGGGCACATAATGCTCTTCAATATACCTTCTCCCATCTTAGTCTGCAGCATGTGATTATTCATCAATAATGGTAGAGAAGTTACAGATACCATAGCTATTGCTATAAATGCCCTAAATTTTGTCCTCAATAAATAGAAATATGAGTAATGATTGCCAAAGAGTTAGTGAGGCCCTTAAAATAACTCAAATTCATTCTCCTCATAAGCCCCTTCAAGCAGCCTCACTTCCTCAGATGTTCAAAATTGCGTCCGTAGTGCCGAGTCCTGCCGAACAGTGTCAGTCAGGAGCAGTTTTTCTCCAGCGATCTTCTCGGTGTGCGATCAGCCTGGCAATGTGGTGAAAGTTGCGGTGGGCGATCACCTCGGCGATGTGAAATTCTTGTGCGCTGAAAGTTGGGTCGGCAATCTTTGGGCAATGTTCCGGCCCAACTTTCCACTTTTAAGGTAAAATGGGCGATAGCCTGCATATTTGGACGATAGATGGGCAATAGCCCAACAATCATCAGGGGAAAGGCCAGCCCTAAGACTATGTCCTCTAGTTTTAGATTCCCCATGTGTAAATATCCCTCTCTGCATCCACCTTGTCGAGCCCCTTCATTATTTTATGTTTCGATAAGATCATCTCTCATTCTTCTGAACTCCAATGTGTATAGGCCCAACCTACCCTTTAAGTCAACCCCCTCATCTTCAGAATCAACCTAGTGAACTTTCTCTGAACAGCCTCCAATGCAAGTATATCCTTCCTTAAATACGGAGACCAAAACTGTACGCAGTACTCTAGGTGTGGCCTCACCAATACCCTGTACAGTTGTAGCAGGATTTCTTTGCTTTTATACTCCATCCCCTTTGCAATAAAGGCCAACATTCAATTTGCCTTCCTGATTACTTGCTGTACCTGCATACTAACTTTTTGTGTTTCATGCACAAGGACCCAGGTGTCTCTGTACTGCAGCACTTCGCAAATTTTTCTCCATTTAAATTATAATTTGCTTTTCTATTATTTCTGCCAAAGTTTTCCCACATTTTACTCCATCTGCCAAATTTTTGCCCACTTAGCCTGTCTCTATCCCTTTGCAGATTTTCTGTGTCCTCCTCACAATTTGCTTTACCACCCATCTTTGTATCAGCAAACTTGGCTACATTACACTCAGTCGAAAGGGCCAAATTAAAGCAGAACAACTGGTTCTTTAGCTTCTCCTCTTCCCCGCCCCCGTTGTGAGCAATGCCCATCTCCCACTCAGTAACTGCCCCTCGTGCAACAATTTTGAATCTGGAGCACACTGAATGGATAATCACCGATGCAGACCAGTATTCCCATTACTCTGTCAAAGGAGTTGCACTGTTCCTGAAAATGGCCCAAGACGAAATGTTTGCAACGAGGGTTTTAAATTACATTGTTCAAAATTACCTTAGATGGTCCTAGATCAGAGGATAGATGTGTAATTTCAAATTATGTCTAAGCAAATATCAAACTACAGTTTTTATAACAAAAAGTTACATAAACAAAGATTGATTATAGTTTTAATCAGGCTACAATAGTAAAAAAGGACAATCTATAATTAGCTGCAGGCAGTTGGGGGACATATATGAAACAATGCCAATAACAATCAGACTCAATATAAAAACTGAAAAGGAAAGGGAACAGCAATAATGAATGAATCGCGAGACCCGAGCTTTTTAATAAAAATTTATACCAACTCGCGATCTCGGATTGCGAACCGTGCCGCTCTGCTGCACCGGAAACAGCTTCAGATTTGAATCTAACCGACCCTGTGCGAGCATTGAAACCATTTGGGCAAACGGGGTAAGGGGCGAAAAAAGATAGCCAATCAAAAATAGACTTGCCGCAGACCAGGTCTCTGCAATCACGTGACAGTGCTGTGCATTGGTTGATGGCTTAGAGAAGGATTTTTTTGGTTGGTGGAGAATGCCACTTCAGCAAAAGACACTGTTATAATCAGTGTGAAAGCCGCTTTAAATATTTTAAACTGCCAGAGCCAACGAAGATGAGCGGCTAAATGAACAAGTGGAGGATAAGTGTGCAGCAAAGTTTGGCAATTTTATCATGTAGAATTGTCCGGGGGGAGAAGATCTTGGACGCACTGTGAAAATGTCAGATACCAGCCATCGTAACTGTCCAGTGAAACACGGACCGACCACACACCCGGAGCAAGAGAGCGAGCGCATGATGCTGAGCCAGCTCGGTGTCTGACCCTCTCTCTGCACAAACAGCCCGTCCTGCACTCACCCACTCCAGCATGCTGTGATTTAATTATTTTTTTAAATGAGTTATTTCTGATCAAAATAAGACTCGCTGTAAAACGAGACTGCAACAGCGAAAGAGAGTGACATAACGACAACCAAAATAATGATTTCCTTTTCCAACATGGACTCGCTATTAAAGCTCAATAATGGTTTGGCTGGTTCTTAAAGTGCATCATTAATGCTGGCACTCCCTCTCTCTTTCTTCCTCCTCTCAAATGAAGATTGAGATGTGTGTTTATTTTTTTTAACATTTTTTTTTATAAGACAAACCAGAGAGCTCCAGACTCTCAGCTCAGGCAGCAGAAAAGGTTTCTAGTACCTTTTACAAATACATCAGTAAAGAGGGATCTGGGAGGCAGAGTAGATTTTTTCTTTAATGGTCTGAGAACAGGAGGAGAAAAACATGGGATTTTAAAAAAATGTGCATAAATTCCCTTTTAACTTTCAAAATGGAATTGGATCTATTCTTAAAGAAAAATAATTTACAGGGCTACGGGAAAAGAGTAGGGGGAGTGGAACTATTTAGATAGCTCTTTCAAAGAGCCGGCACAGTCGCAATGGGCCGAATGGCGTCCTCCTGCGCCATACGATGCTAAAGTAATACTTAATTTCATTTAAGTGTGAAATGTAAGAAGTACATTCAAAATAATACAAGATCAAGGCATTTCCTCCTTTAAATGTCCAGTGAGGCTGAAGACGACTTGAGCTTCTTCCATTTGTTATTGTTGCTCATGAATTCCAGGTGTGTTGCTCTTTTAAGCGCTTTACTGCACTGCATAATGCAGCTATATTTATCTACACGGCCACAACATAGACATCAATCTTATTCAATAGTACCATAACGAGAGCTGAAGCACTTCTGAAGGATTACAGGATTTTGGTAGGTTTTTAAAGTTTTATCTTGCCATGTAAATATTACAGGGCTGTCACTATCAGGAAATGTTAAGAGTGAGATTTTTAAATCAAAAGAAAGTGAAAGATTGTACGCCATTTGAGCATATGGTGCTTTGCCCATGGAAATTATGTAAACGGTGCACAATTTTAAACTAACAGTGGGCACACCTCTCGTGGTTTTTGTTTGCACTTCAGTGTCAGATCTGGAGCACGTTTGTCTGATTTAGCTGCAAACGTGGCTTGTTGCTGTTCGAAAAAAAACAAAGGGTAATGGTTGATGGGTGTTTTTGTGGCTGGAAGGCTGTATCCAGTGGTGCTCCGCAGGGCTCAGTGCTGGGTCCCTTGCTTTTTGTGGTATATATTAATGACTTGGACTTAAATGTTGGGGGTATGATTAAGAAGTTTGCAGATGATACTAAAATTGGCCATGTGGTTGATAACGAAGAAGAAAACTGCGGACTGCAGGAAGATATCCATGTACTGGGCAGGTGGGAAGAACAGGGAAAAATAATTCAATCCGAATAAGTGTGAGGTAATGCATTTGGGGAAGTCTAACAAGGCAAGGGAATACACATTAAATGGTACTGCACTGAAAGGTGTTGAGGAACAAACTGACGATGGAGTGCAGGTCCACAGATCCTTGAAGGTAGCAGGCCAGGTAGATAAGATGGTTAAGAAGGCATATGGAATATAGTTGAGCGTCCCAAATCCGACAACCGAGAGACTGAAGCCGAGCCGGTTTTCGTGTTTTTCAGGACTTCGGAACGTGTTTGACGTCCGTAAACACCCGAGCCCAGGTTCGGGTATTTCCGAATTTCGGAACGTCAGAAGGGGGGGTGCTCTCCGAGGAGCTGTTTGGGTCGCCAGCCCCGCCCAGGAGGTCATCGGGCGGGGCGGCAGCGAGGCCCCAAGGCAAGGGCGGTGGCGAGGCCCCAAGGTCGGCAGGGTCGTCTGGCCTGGATTCCGGAATATTTTACAGATTCCGGACGATCCTGCCACGGATCGTCCCAGAGTCCGAATTCCGGAACATTCCAGATTCTGGAACTCCAGATTTGGACGCTCAACCTGTAAGTCGAGACATGGAATACAAGAGCAAGGGGGTTATGCTTGAACTGTATAAAACACTGGTTAGGCCGCAGCTGGAATATTGTGTGCAGTTCTGGTCACCACATTACAGGAAAGATGTGATTACACTGAAAAGGGTGCAGAGGAGTTTTACAAGTATGTTGGACTGGAGAATTTTGGCTATGAGGAAAGATTGGAGATGCTGGGTCTGTTTTCTTTGGAACAGAGGAGGCTATGGAGAGACTTGATTGAGGTGTATAAAATGATGAGGGGCCTGGAAAGAGTGGATAGGAAGGACCTGTTTCCCTTGGCAGAGGGGTCATCAACCAGGAGGCATAGATTTAAAGTAATTGGAGAGAGGTTTAGAGGAGATACGAGGGGAAATTTCTTCACACAAAGGGTGGTGGGAGTCTGGAACTCACTCCCTGAAAGGGTGGTAGAGACAGGAACCCTCACCACATTTAAAAGATACTTGGATGTGCACTCAAAGTGCCGTAACCTAGAGCTGCGATGTGGGATTAGATTGGATAGCTATTGGTCAGCTGGCGCGGACACGATGGGCCAAAATGACCTCCTTCCGTGCTGTAAATTTCTATGATTCTATGATTCACTCTGAAGGAAAGATGGGGCCTTGGTTTAACATCTCATCCAAAAGAGCAAATAATCTAGGCTGACAATTCAGTGCAGTACTAAGCACCTCCAACAACTTGTATTTATATAGCGCCTTTAACGTAGTGAAACATCCCAAAGCTCATCACAGGAGTATTATGAGACAAATAATTTGACACCGATCCACATAAGAATAATTTAGGGTAGATGACCAAAAGCTTGGTCAAAAAGATAGGTTTTAAGAAGCGTCTTGAAGGAGGAAAGAGAGATAGAGAGGCGGAGAGGTTTAGACAGGGAATTCCAGAGCTTAGAGCCTATACAACAAAAGGCACGGCCACCAATGGTTGAGCGATTATAATCAGGGATGCTCAAGAGGGCAAAATTAGAGGGGCGCAGACATCTCGGGGGGAGAGATTAGAGATAGGGAGGGGTGAGGCCATGGAGAGATGTGAAAACAAGAATGAGAATTTTGAAATCGAGGTGAAGCTTAACCGGGAGCCAATGTAGGTCAGCGAGCACAGGGGTGATGGGTGAACAGGACTTGGTGCGAATTAGGACACGGGCAGCCGAGTTTTGGATCACCTCTAGTTTACGTAGGGTAGAATGTGGGAGGCCAGCCAGGAGTGCATTGGAATAGTCAAGTCTAGAGGTAACAAAGGCATGGATGAGGAATTCAGCAGCGGATGAGCTGAAGCAAGGGCGAAGACGGGCAATGTTACAGAGGTGGAAATAGGCAGTCTTAATTATGCCGCGGGTATGTGGTCGAAAGCTCACTTTAAGGTCAAATATAACACCAAGTTGCGAACAGTGTGGTTCAGCCTCAGACAGAAGTTGGGGGCAGGGATGGAGTCAGTGGCTAGGGAACAGAGTTTGTGGTGGGGATCAAAAACAATGGCTTTGTCTTCCCAATATTTAATTGGAGGAAATTTCTGTTCATCCAGAACTGGAAGTTGGACAAGCAGTCTGACAATTTAGAGACTGAGGAGGGGTCGAGAGAAGTGGTAGTGAGGTAGAGCTGGGTGCTGTCAGCGTACATGTGGTAACTGATGCTGTGTTTTCGGATGATGTTGCCAAGGGGAAACATATAGATGAGAAATAGGAGGGGGCCAAGGATAGATCCTTGGGGGGACACCAGAGATAATGATACGTGGGCTTGAAGAGAAGCCGCTGCAGGTAATTCTCTGGCTACGATTAGATAGGCAAGAGTGGAACCAGGCGAGTGCAGTCCCACCCAGCTGGACAACGGTAGAGAGACATTGGAGAAGGATAGAGTGGTCAACCGTTTCAAAGCCGCAGACAAGTCAAGAAGGACAAGGAGGGATCGTTGCCTTTGTCTGAGAGCCGTACTGTGGCAGGGGCAGAAACCAGATTGAAGGGCTTCAAACATTGAGTTGCGGTACAGATGGGCAAGGGTGATGATGGCAGATTTGAAGACGAGGGGGGGACAGTACCTGAGGAGAGAGAACTGTTAACAATGTTAGCTAACATGGGAGCCAGAAAAGGAAGTTGGGTGTTCAGCAGTTTAGTGGGAATAGGGTCAAGGGAGCAAGAAATGAGTCTCATGGACAAGATGAGCGTGGAGGTCAAGAGGTGAGATGAGAGAGAAACTGGAGAAAGATGCAAGTTCAGGGGAAAACCTCAGAGGAAGTTTGGCCTGGTGGGTTAGGGAGGGGAAGGAAGGGAAGTGGCAGAGGCAGCTGATCGGATGATCTCAATCTTTCAGACAAAGAAGTCCATGAGCTCCTCGCACTTGTTGGTGGAGGTGAGTGTGGTGGAGACAGGGAAGAGGGGTTTAAGAAGACGGTTAGCAGTAGAGAATAGTAGCCGGAGGTTATCTTTGCATTCCAGATGAACAAATGAAGCTTCTCTGCCTTTGAAAAACATTCCAGTGATTTAATAATCAGATTTATTGTCTAAACTGACCATTGCTTCAAGGCCAGTCTTAATTCAACAGTTCAGTGACCACTGCATCTAAATTGACGTGTTTCCTCACTTAACAGGCAAAAGCTAAAGGATATTACTACAATTTAAAGAAAAATCAATAGCAGTATAACATTAGCAGACTTCAAATCATTCTGATTAATCCTTTTCTTAGAAACTTTTAAAGAGTTGTTTATCTAAAGCTTAATTTTATCAACAAGCTTACTTTGTAGCACCTTATTGAACATTCACTACATTTTCTTTATCAATTATTTCCTCAAAAAACTATATTACATTTGAGAGACATGACTTGTCTTTTACCCATCTCTGTTGGTTGTCCATAATTAAACCCGGGTTTTTCTAAGTATTACTTCAATCCCATATTATGGCCCTAGATGCTAACGCACTATTGATGTTGGGCAGACTGATCTATAGTCATCCAGTTTACTGCTTTCTCCATTTTTAAACCGAGGTGTTGCATTGACAACCTCTCCCTCGACTTTCCATATCCAAGAATGTTCAAAAGATTGTGGTCAAGCTTTTGCTATTTGCTCTGACTTTCTACAGCATTCTCAAATGCTTGCCATCAAGGTCCAGTGCCTCTTCCACTTTGAGTTCCAGCTTTTTCAGTGCTACTTCCTTATCTATAGTTAGCCTATCCAATTGCTCCACCTCCTCTTGTATGTTTTCATTCCACTATTGCACTTTTTTTCATTAAAAAACAAGGCAAAGTACTCATTTAATATTTCTCTCATGCCTTCACCTCCGTGAGAAGTTATCCTTTGTCACCTCTTATTAGACCTAAGCTTTCTTTATCCATTCTTTCACTTGTATGTTTATAAAATCCTTTACTGTTTCCCCTTGGTCTCTGTCTGTCTTCCTTTCTGCTTCCCCTCTATATTTTCTGTACTGTGTTTTTTTGTATTACTTGCTGTAGATTTGTCAGCTGCCTAGGCCCTAAGCTCTGGAACTCCCTCCCGCTCCGCCCTCCTTTAAGATGCTCCTTAAAACCTCTCTTTGACCAAGCTTTTGGTTATCTGCTGTAATTTCTCGTGTGGCTTGGTGCCAAATTTTTGCCTCATCACACTCCTGTGAAGGGCCTTGGGTCGTTTTACGACATAAAGGTGCTATTTAAATACAACTTGTTGTATTAGAAGGCCTTGAAGGGACAACTCAATAATTTTATGAAACATGCAAATGATCACGTAGAAGAGGTAAGGAAAAAGGTATAAAAAGTGGGTATTGGAGCAGATATTTTAGAATTCGATTAAGGTCTGATAAACCTGAAAAACCAAGCTCAGAATTGCAACGTGCTTAAACTATATTACCCACCAAACATAATTTGATCAAGTAATAAATATCATTTAGGCATGAGGCTCAATTTTTCCCAGTATTTGCGCCGTTTTTTTTGCGAATGTGAATGCACTCACCATACTTTAGGTAGGTGCTGTAGCCTTAATCACAGGACTTTACAAAAGATTAACGAAGGAAGAAGATGGCGAGGAAGAAAAGGAAAAGTAACATTTGTTCTGGTCTGCATTCAATGAAATTTGAATTGTGTTAATTTTTAAAGTAATTGGAAAGTATATGTACACAGTTATATTTTATTCTGCCACTTAAAGTTATAGTAATTGAGAGTCATGTCATTACCATGGGCTCAATTTTCCCCGAGCCCGTTTTCTGACATATTGCCAGAGTTGCGCCACTTATTTAGGTAAATAAATGTGCCAGAAAAAAATGTCGGAAGTTTCCCTGATGTTTGTGCTGCAATCTGCAGCCGGGCAGCGTGGCCGGTCACCTCATGGGGTGGAGCCTGTGGTCTGCGCTGGAAAAAGGAGCCGGGCTTTCTGCGCATGTGTGGGGAAAAAAAACTGACGTTCTGGACGTCGCTGAAATGGCCACGCATGCGCAGTAGAGCTCAGAGAAAGGCGAATGGCAGACAGTGTTGGCTTGTGGATGGCAGCCATGAGAGGTGGCAACAGGGAATAGACAGTCAACATCAGGCCACAGGACTCATTTTAGGTCCTTAAAGACTGCTCAACGGTAAGTAACATCACCACCTAGTTTGGAGACCGGGTTTAAAGGACTCAAGTCAGAGCTAGGTAAAATGAATAGGGAGCGTACTTATGACAGAAAGCAGGCACGACGAGAATTTCAATCACAGGAGGAGATAGAACAAATCTGAGAGGAATGGCATCATGATTATAATACCAGGCAACTGATGCATCTCTCAAAAGACTGAACTCATAACTACCATCCAATATCATCAAAGATCAGTGTTGCAAACCTAACGCAGCAACTGAAGTATTTCCCTGTAGTCGAAAGAGTTTCACTGCAAATGGAAGCAACAGTGATGTCCTACTAAATGACACTAAACTGGGTGGCAGTGTGAGCTGTGAGGAGGATGCCAAGAGGCTGCAGGGTGACTTGGACAGGTTAGGCGAGTGGGCAAATACATGGCAGATGCAGTATAATGTGGATAAATGTGAGGTTATCCACTTTGGGGGCAAAAACACGAAGGCAGAATATTATCTGAATGACGGCAGATTAGGAAAAGGGGAGGTGCAGCAAGACCTGGGTGTCATGGTTCATCAGTCATTGAAAGCTGGCATGCAGGTACAGCAGGCGGTGAAGGCGGCAAATGGTATGTTGGCCTTCATAGCAAAGGGATTTGAGTATAGGAGCAGGGAAGTCTTGCTGCGTTGTACAGGGCCTTGGTGAGGCCCCACCTGGAATATTGTGTTCAGTTTTGCTCTCCTAATCTGAGGAAGGATGTTCTTGCTATTGAGGGAGTGCAGCGAAGGTTCACCAGACTGATTCCCGGGATGGCTGGACTGACATATGAGGAGAAACTGGATCAACTGGGCCTTTATACACTGGAGTTTAGAAGGATGAGATGGGATCTCATAGAAACATATAAGATTCTGACTGGACTGGACAGGCTAGATGCGGGAAGAATGTCCCCGATGTTGGGGAAGTCCAGAACCAGGGGACACAGTCTTAGGATAAGGGGCAGGCCGTTTAGGACTGAGATGAGGAAAAACTTCTTCACTCAGAGAGTTGTTAATCTGTGGAATTCCCTGCCAGAGAGAGTTGTAGATGCCAGTTCATTGGATATATTCAAGAGGGAGTTAGATATGGCCCTTACGGCTAAAGGGATCAAGGGGTATGGAGAGAAATCTGGAAAGGGGTACTGAAGGAATGATCAGCCATGATCTTATTGAATGGTGGTGCAGGCTCGAAGGGCCGAATGGCCTACTCCTGTACCTATTTTCTATGTTTCTACTATGCAATATAGGAACTTTTAAAATTTGAGTCGGAGATGCCAATAAAAAAAAAGTTACGGCAAAGATGTTGATATTGTCTGTGAAACATGATTGTGTACAAGACTCAATAACAAAGGGTTTCTATATAGATACTGCATTTCAAAAATCAATATGTTGGTATTTTGTTACATAATTATAACAAAATGCTGATATATGAAATAAGTACTAGTTTTGGCAATTGTGCAGTCTACATATTTTTCCAACAATTCTAACTTCTTTAATTGTTTTCGTTAAATGTATTCAGTAACTATCTCGCAATGAAATATGTAGTGAATGTTCTCTAAAATACTTGCATCTATAAATTTATTAAGGAACAATTTGCTATTTAATTAAAAATTGTTAAAATGATTTAAAAATCTTTAAAAAGGTAATTTCAATGCTGCAGGTTGAAAGAAGTGGGTGCATCTTCGCTTACACATAGGCTGTATGCTGTGCTCAGTGATGTAATACGTTACGCACAACTCTGCAGCGCCGAACTGCAAGTCTACGGGTGGGGCCTCGCACCAGGCAAGTGCTATGCTGACTGCAATTTTTAGGCCATTATATTAAGAGCTTTCATAATTAATTCACCCGCTGCATCTCAGGTCTGAATACAAGTTACTTTTTAAAATAATATGCCTTGATTCACACAGAATTTAACACTTCCCTTAAACTATGCAATGTAACACCGATGAGTGCATAGACAGTCTGATTTTGTTAACTGAACTAAAAGATTCATGTTGTGCAAACATATTTTATATCATTGCATGCATTCTTCAAGGGAATCTCACCTGTTCGAATTTCTTCTTGATCAGTACCATTCACATAGTCTTGACTGACCAGTGATGCAAAGCATGCCTACAAGAAATTCACAATTATTGCTTCCAATTTTCCAACATTTAGTCAACAGAAACAATCTAGTGTAAGGGCACTTTCATATCCGATTACAACTGCAGGCATAAGATTCAAGGATTCAGCGGAAATCGAGCAACAAAAGGCGAAGGGAAAATATTTGTGAAATAGATTATTGAACACATCAGAAGAGAGATCATTTAATAGATAAGTTGGAACAGCAGCCAGCAGACACTCAGAAGTGAGAAACTTCTTCACTCAGTGGGTGGTGAATCTTTGGAATTATCTGCTCCAAAGGGTTGTGGAGGCTCAGTCTTTGATTATATTCAAGACAGAGATCGATAGATTTTTGGATATTAAGGGAATCAAGGGATATGGGGATAGTGCAGGAGTGTGTTGAGGTAGAAGATCAGCCATGATCTTATTGAATGGTGGAGCAGGCTCAAGGGGCCGAATGGCCTGCTCCTGCTCCTAATCCTTACGTTCTTATATTCTGATGACTAGCCATGTCAATTCACAAAAAGGGAAAGGAAAGGTATTGATCTCAAGAGGTTGGAGAGGTGCATGGACCACCTACTATATTAATCTACATGTTGTATGATTTGTACCTTTTTTTGTTCATTCCTGGGATACGGACATCACTGGCAAGGCCATCATTTACTGTCCATCCCTAATTGCCCTTGAGGAGGTGGTGGTGAGCCTCTGCCTTGAACCGCTGCCGTCCTAAATGGCTGACCCCTTATTCTGAGACTGTGACCACTGGTTCTGGACTCGTCAGCTAGAGGAAACATCCTCCCTGCATCTACCCTGTCAAGCCCTGTAAGAATTTTGTATGTTTCAATGGGATCACCTCTCATTCTTCTAAACTCTAGAGAATATAGGCCTAGTCTACTCAATCCCTCCTCATAGGACAATCCTCCCATCCCTGGAATCAGTCTGGTGAACCTTTGTTGCACTCCCTCTATGCAGAGCTGGTCTCCAGTCATCTTGGTTAATCCTTGTCACTGGACCAAGAGCTAGCTCGGTCAAGCCTGTATGGTGGTTGGTGTGCAATGGCCACTACACGGTAAAAAAAATCCACACACAGGCATCCTCCACCCTTCAGGATGTAGTTCGGGACCTGGAATATTAGGTCCTTCACTGAAACACCTGAAAACTTATCCCCTTTAGGCATGGACGCAAGTTATCCTCGATACGAGGGACCGTCTATAATAAATAATAATAATGAAAGAAGTGAGATAAAATATGGACCAGTAAAGAAGCAGATTGAATCAACAAAGAACTCTTCCAGGTCAAGGTTTTAAAGCCAATATGTACTGGATAGCAGAAAGCAAAGAAGACTGGCAGAAGACAGGGCAGAGACAAAGGAATCTCAGAGCCAAGAGATACCGAATAAAAGAACATAGTAATATCACAGAATTATACAGCATAAACATTCGACCCAACAGGTCTATGCCAGTGTTTATGCTCCACATGAGCCTCCTCCCAACTTACTTCATCTTTCCTTATAAACATACCCTTCTATTCCATTCTCCCTCATGTACTTATCTAGCTTCTCCTTAAATGCATCCATGCTAATTGCCTCAACCACTGCATGTGGTACCAAGTTCCACATTCTTACCACTCTCCAAGTACAGAATTTCTCCTGAATTACTTATTAGATTTATTAGTGGTTATCTTATGTTCTTATCTTCTATTCATGACCCCTAGTTTTGGACTCCCCCATAAGTGGAAACATCTTTTCTACATCTCTACATCTACCCTATCGAATTCCTTCATAATGCTAAAGACCTCTATCAGGGTCACCTTTCAGTATTCTCTTTCCTAATAGTTATATCCTCTCAGTTCTTGTACCATTCTTCGCCAGTGCTTCTATATCCTTTTTGCAATATGGAGACTAGAACCGTGCACAGTGCCTTTCACTAAGATAGCAAACTCAGAGTGTCCAGTACCTTCCTCTGACAGCAGTCCATACCCAGATCCTGCACCTGATATCCAATACCTTAGATTGCATCAACACTCTACAAACCCAAGACTGGAATATGCACAATGTGCCCTGGGGGTTCTCAACCAAAGGTTCGTAGCCTCATTTTAATTTTTGACAGAGCCCTTGAAAAGAAAATCAATTTAAAAAAAGATAAAAGGAAAAATACACCGTCGTGTAATAGTGGGTTCGAGCTGAGAAACTGGCAGCTCCAGTCCCAACTCGAACCTCTGCTTTCCCCCTCCCGAACGGCTGTGTGAGGATGTCGACAGCTGCCGCTGAGACCAGGCCCCACCCGCTGAGGGAGAGAGGAGGCGGCCAATGAGACCAGGCCCCGCCCGCCGAGAGGGAGAGAGGAGGCGGCCAATGAGACCAGGCCCCGCCCGCTGAGAGGGAGAGAGGCGGTGGCCAATGAGACCAGGACCCGCCCGCTGAGAGGGAGAGAGGCGGCGGCCAATGAGACCAGGCCCCGCCCACTGAGAGGGAGAGAGGAGGCGGCCGATGAGCCCAGGCCCGGTTCGCTGAGAGGGAGAGAGGCGACGGTCGATGAGCCCAAGGCCCCGCCCGCTGAGGGAGAGAGGCGGTGGCTGATGAGCCCAGGTCCCGGCTCGCTGAGAGGGAGAGAGGCGGCGGCCGATCATTGCTAAGCGCAGATCCCTGGCTCGAGCTCTCCATCATCCTCTAGCCAGGTACGTACGCGCTTACCTCAGTTCCACTGGAGATTTGATTTTTTTGTCATTTGTTATTCGTGCAGTCACAATTGTCAATCAAATGAAGGGGCAAGGAAATAGGCAGCAGCTGCATGGAGGAAAGGAGCTGCTGGGACTCGCTGTCTTTGTGGAGGAAGAAGAGCGGAATATGTCAACATTAGGAAACTATTAGGATTGACACTTATCAGCAAAACTGAAACAGTTTGCAACTTCCTTTAAGTATTCTGCATTGTCTAATTTCCCGCCCCCCCAATTTTCTCTCCTGCTGTATTCAAAGTGTTGTAGTATAGTTACAAGGGTGCTGGCTGCCCTTTGGTGCCTAACCTCATTCATTCTTTACCTGCGAGCCGACACCGAGTGTTAGCAGTCTTGTTCTACCAAGGAGGGCATCACAGGAAGACCGGATTCCTCACACCCAATGTTAGCCTCCAGCAAGGATTTCAACCTTCCAGCATTGTCCTGGAGTTGCCAGGAATAAAACAGTAATCTGGACACTAGTATGAGCAATTTGGAGAAAAATCCTATGGACCGTAAAAAAATGGTGTTTTTTCATTTTTATTGTACACTTTTGCTTATTAGTTATAAAAATATTGGAGATAGGGGAAAAAAGGGCTGTTGACTGACAATCAAGCAGAGAACTGGGACCGGCTGTTGTGCCAGGAACAGTCAGTGAGGGAGTGGGGGGTTGCTAGGGAAAGGTGGTGATTGGGCTCATGTGGAGACAAAGCAGGAATGGGATGGGTGTGGGGACCAGTATTTTCTGCAGTGCTGGGATGAGTGGAAGCGGTGCCGGGAGAATTTTTATACACGGGAGAAAAAATACTCGTGCTGTATTAGAGAGTCCGTGGAATTTTTCTAACACAGCTGGAGGTGGTGGGGCCTCGGAAGCAAAAATGTTGAGAACCCCTGCCTTTTACTAAATCAATAACCACTACATACACCAGAGTCAATGTCTGCTAAATACCAACAAACTGCCACAATGCATCCCATATGCGAGGATTCAATTAGTGCCCACTGAGTATCCACCTAATCAAAATGCAATCAATGCATGTTATACACATCCCAACTTAAATACAATCAATACCAATCATCCAGAATCAGCAGAGGAGGTGGCCATTTAGCCCATCGCATTTCTGAAAGTGAGTATTGATTCTCTTTGCCACTGTAAAAAGTTTCGGTTGTCTCTAACTTTGTTCTTTGGCAATCTCAAATTTATGATATCGAGTCATCAACTAACCAAACACTGGAAACAATTTTTTTTCTTCTACTTTATCAAAGTTCTATAATCTTGAACATTTAAATGAGTTCCCCACTTAAGTTTCTCTATTCGAATGAAAAGAGCCCCAGTTTATAATGTCTCTTCCATAACACTTCATTTCATGGCCTTGATATCTTTCCTAAATTATGGGTGTCCAATACAGCATGCCAGGTGCCTCTCCCTAACACTGGCATCTCCCCTCAGAGAAATAGAATGACATAGCATAGGAGGCGGCTATTTGGCCCATTGTGCCTGTGCCAGCTCTTTGGTAGAGCTAACCAATTAATCCCACTCCCCTGCTTTTTCCCCCCTTCGAGTATTAATACAATTCTTTCTTGAATGTTACTATTGAATTTTCAGGCAGTGCATTCCATTGCTGTGTAAAAATGTTTCCTCATGCTCCTTTGGTCTTTTGCCAATCACCTTAAATCAATGGCCTCTGGTTGCCGACCATTCCGTCACTGGAAACCGTTTCTCCTTATTTACTCAAACAAAAACCATTCAGGATTTTGAACAAATCTCCTCTTAACCTTTTCTGCTCTAAGGAGAACAACCCTATCTTCTCCAGTCTCTCCACATAACTGAAGTCCCTCATTCCTAGTACCATTTTAGTAAATCTCTTCTACACCCTCTCCAACGCCTTGACATCCTTCCTAAAGTGTAGTGCCCAGAATTGAAAACAATACTCCAGCTGAGACCTTACCAGTGTTTTATAAAGGTTTAGCATAACATCCTTGCTTTTGTACTCTATTTCTCTATTAATAAAGCCAAGGATCAAATATGCTTTTTTAACAGCCTTCTCAACTTGTCCTGCTACAGTCAAAGATTTGTGTACATACACCCCATGTCTCTCTTCTTGCGCCCCCTATAAAATTGTACCATTTAGTTCATATCGCCTCTCCTCTTTCTTCCTACCAAAATCTATTACTTCACATTTCTCTATATTAAACTTCATCTGCCATGTGTCTGCCCATTTTATCAATCTATGTCCTCCTGAATGACTATCCCACATTTGAGTTTCATATCATCTGCAAACTTTGAAATGATGGCCTGTATACCCAACCCCAGGCCATTAATATCAAAAAGAGCAGTGGTCACAACACCCATTCCCTTGGGAACACCACTGTATACTTCCTTCCAGTTTGAAAAAACAGCGGTTACCACTACTCTTTGCTTTCTGTCCCTTTGTATCAATGCTGCACTGTCCCTTTAATCCCATGGGTTTTAATTTTGCAAACTAGTCTATTATGTGGTACTTTGTCAAACTCCTTTTGAAAGTCCATATATACACAACATCAACCACACTACCCTCATCAACCCTCTCTCTGTTACTTCATCAAAGAACTTGATCAAGTTAGTCAAATGCAATTTTCCTTTAACAAATCCATGCTGGCTTTCATTTATTAGCCCATACTTCCAAATGCCAATTAATTTTGTCCCACATTATTGTCTCATATTAGGCTGACTGGCCTGTCGTTGCAGGGTTTATCCCTCTCCCCTTTTTTTTTAAAAAAAGGAGGGTGTAACATTTGCAATCCTCCAGTCCTCTGGCACCACCCCCCATATCCAAGGAGGACTGGAAGATTGAGGCCAGAGCCTCCACAATTTCCATCCTTACTTCCCTCAGTAACCCAAGATGCATCCCATTTGGTGACTTTTCTACTTTGAAGACAACCAACCTTATCTCCTCTTTATCTATTTTATCTTATCTAATATCGCTACTGCCTCCTTCTTTACTGCTACATTGGCAGCATCCTCTTCTTTAGTGAAGACAGATGCAAAGTACTCATTTGGTACCTCAGCCCTGCCCTCTGCCTCTACAAGATCATCTTTTTGTCCCCTAATCAGCCCCACCCTTCCTTTGACTGCCCTTTTATTATTTATGTATTTATAAAATATTTTTGGGTTCCCTTTTGTTAACCGCTAATCTATTCTCATACTCTCTTTGCCCCTCACTCCCTTTTTTAGATCACCTTTGTACTTCCTATATTCAGCTTCGTTCTCTACTGTATTATGAACCTTACAATTGTCATAAGCCTCCTTTTTCTATCTCATTTTAACTATATCTTTAGTCATCCAAGGAGTGCTAGCTTTGGATGCCCTTCTTTTCCCCATTCCCCCTCACACAATGTGCCTTCTCTGCATCCGAATCATCTCCTCTTTTGAAGGGCTACCATTTTTCAATTACTATTTTGCCAACCAATTTTTTAATCCAATCCACCTAGGCCATGGCATTCCCTTTTCAACTCACTGAAGTTAGCCCCTCCTCCATTTAAGGATTTTTACACTTGATTGTACCTTGTCCTTTTCCATAACTATTCTAAATCTGATATTATGATCACTGTTGCCCAAATTATCTCTCACTGAAACATGCTCCACTTGTCCCACTTCATTTCCCAGAACTAGATCCAGCACTGCTTTCTTTCTGGTTGGGCTGGAATCACATTGATCAAGAAAGTTCAGGTATTCTGGAATTGCCCCCCCTCTTTGCCCTTTACACTGTTCCTATCTTAGGGTAATTGAAGTCCCCCATTAACACTCCTCTAAAGTTCTTGCATTTTTCCATTTATAGTGGGCT
Source organism: Pristiophorus japonicus (assembly GCF_044704955.1). Classification (NCBI taxonomy): domain Eukaryota; kingdom Metazoa; phylum Chordata; class Chondrichthyes; family Pristiophoridae; genus Pristiophorus; species Pristiophorus japonicus. Next base: position 433,341 of record NW_027254365.1, read on the forward strand.
GTAGTATGCTCCTAGCCAATGTTTCATTTAATATTTTTTAGGTGTGCAGCCCCCATTCAAAATACCGTACATATGCAGTTTTCCCTATTTAAAAGCTGGTGAGCCAACTGCGCGGGAGCTGCAGAACGCAGCACAGCTTAAAGGAAACACTGCACCCAGCGGCGAAATATCTAAATTCTTCCTTAATTCTAACCAAATAGACAATATTTGGCCACTCAACCGAGTACAGTACCATAGTGGTTATTGTTGCTGGACTATTAATCCAGAGGCCTGGACTAATAATCTGGAGACGCGAGTTCAAATCTCACCATGGCAGCTGGGGGGATTTAAATTCAGTTAATTAAAAAATGCTACTATCAGTAATGGTGACCATGAAACTACAGGATTGTCAGAAAACCCCAACTGATTCACTCAAGTCCTTTAGGGAAGGAAATCTGCCATCCTTACCTGGTCAGGCCTATTTGTGACTCCTAACTGCCCTCTGAAATGGCCGAGTAAACCACTCAGTTGTATCAAACCGCTACAACAAAGTCAGCACTATGGGAGTACCTTCACCACACGGACTGCAGCGGTTCAAGGCGGCGGCTCACCATCACCGTTTCAAGGGCAATTAGCGATGGGCAATAAATGCCAGCCTTGCCAGCGACGCCCTCATCCCTTGAACGAATAAGCAAAAAAGGGCACCACCCCTCCTGTAACAGTTCTCCTGACCTCAGGCCTGAGCTCGATCCATTCCCCCGACAAGCACCTCCCTCCCTACACCTGACAACACCCCAGCATCCCTTTCCACCCCCTTCCCCTCCCCCAACAACCACCCCCAACCCTTCCCCCCCAGACACCACCTCAATCCTTCACCTCCCTCCCTTGAAACCCTCCCTCCTCGACCCTTCCGCCCCCGCACAACCCTACACCCACCTCCTCTTTCCCCAACCACCCCCCCCACCAACAACCTCGTACCCCCTCTCCCCGACCTTTCCCCCCTACTCCCCACCCCTCTTCCCCCCCTCCCCACCCCTCTTCCCCCACACCCCTCTTCCCCCACACCCCCATTCTCCCCAACCCCTCTCTCCCCGACCCCATCTCCCTCACTCCCCTCCCCCCACTCCACCAGACCCTCATCCCCAACCTCCCCAACTCCTCGCTCCCTGACCCCTCCCCCAAACTCCCCCTCCTCCTCCTCTCTTCCTCCAAACCATCCTTCACCTCCTTTCTCCCTCCCCGACTCGACTCTCCTCTCTTCCCCCCCCTCCAGCACCTCCTCTCTCTTCCCCCCTCCCCCCTCCAGCACCTCCTCTCACCCACCCCTCTTCCCACACCCCTCTTCCCCCCCCCACACACCCCTCTTCCCCCCACACACCCCTCTTCCCCCCCACACACCCCTCTTCCCCCCCACACACACCCCTCTTCCCCCCCACACACACCCCTCTTCCCCCCCCACCCACACCCCTCTTCCCTTCCCCCACCCACACCCCTCTTCCCCCCCCACCCCTCTTCCCTTCCCCCACCCACACCCCTCTTCCCCCCCCACCCCTCTTCCCTTCCCCCACCCACACCCCTCTTCCCCCCCCACCCCTCTTCCCTTCCCCCACCCCTCTTCCCTTCCCCCACCCCTCTTTCCCCCACCCACACCCCTCTTCCCCTCCCCACACCCCTCTTCCCCCTACTCCCCACCCCTCTTCCCCCCCCACACCCCTCTTCCCCCCCACACCCCTCTTCCCCCCCCCCACACCCCTCTTCCCCCCCCCCACACCCCTCTTCCCCCCCCCACACCCCTCTTCCCCCCCCCCACACCCCTCTTCCCCCCCCCCACACACCTCTTCCCCCCCCCCACACACCCCTCTTCCCCCCCCACACACCCCTCTTCCCCCCCCACACACCCCTCTTCCCCCCCCCCACACACCCCTCTTCCCCCCCCCCACACACCCCTCTTCCCCCCCCCCACACACCCCTCTTCCCCCCCCCCACACACCCCTCTTCCCCCCCCACACACCCCTCTTCCCCCCCCCCCACACCCCTCTTCCCCCCCCCCACACACCTCTTTCCCCCCCCCCCACACACCTCTTTCCCCCCTCCCCACACACCTCTTTCCCCCCTCCCCACACACCTCTTTCCCCCCTCCCCACCCCTCTTCCTCTTTCCCCCCTCCCCACCCCTCTTCCTCTTTCCCCCCTCCCCACCCCTCTTCCTCTTTCCCCCCTCCCCACCCCTCTTCCCCCCCTCCCCACCCCTCTTCCCCCCCTCCCCACCCCTCTTCCCCCCCTCCCCACCCCTCTTCCCCACCCCTCTTCCCCCCTCCCCACCCCTCTTCCCCACCCCTCTTCCCCCACACCTCTTCCCCCCCTCCCCACCTCCCCACCCCTCTTCCCCCCCTCCCCACCCCTCTTCCCCCCCTCCCCTCCACCCCTCTTCCCCCACCCCTCTTCCCCCACACCCCTCTTCCCCCCCTCCCCTCCACCCCTCTTCCCCCCCTCCCCTCCACCCCTCTTCCCCCCCTCCCCTCCACCCCTCTTCCCCCACCCCTCTTCCCCCACACCCCTCTTCCCCCCCTCCCCTCCACCCCTCTTCCCCCCCTCCCCTCCACCCCTCTTCCCCCCCTCCCCTCCACCCCTCTTCCCCCCCTCCCCTCCACCCCTCTTCCCCCCTCCCCTCCACTTCCCCCCCTCCCCTCCACTTCCCCCCCTCCCCTCCACCCCTCTTCCCCCCTCCCCTCCACCCCTCTTCCCCCCCTCCCCTCCACCCCTCTTCCCCCCCTCCCCTCCACCCCTCTTCCCCCCCTCCCCTCCACCCCTCTTCCCCCCCTCCCCTCCTCTTCCCCCCCTCCCCTCCTCCCTCTTCCCCCCCTCCCCTCCTCCCTCTTCCCCCCCTCCCCTCCTCCCTCTTCCCCCCCTCCCCTCCTCCCTCTTCCCCCCCTCCCCTCCTCCCTCTTCCCCCCCTCCCCTCCTCCCTCTTCCCCCCCTCCCCTCCTCCCTCTTCCCCCCCTCCCCTCCTCCCTCTTCCCCCCCTCCCCTCCTCCCTCTTCCCCCCCCCTCTTCCCCCACACATCTCTTCACTCCAACGCTGCCGTTACCTCAAATGAAGCCTCGAGCTCGTCCACCAGGGTGCTGGGAGGTCGAGGCGGGGCTGCGGCGAGGCCGGGCCCGGTAGGTGCTGGGGGCCCGGCTCCAGAAGGCGGCGGTGGCGGCGGATTCTGCGGCGGGTGCGGAAACATCCCCGAGAGCGCGGCGGCCATCTTGTGCTGGCCTCACTGCGCAGGCGCGGCCCCTGTGGCTGGATTGACTCCCAATGTCTGGAAAATGTTGCCAACTTTAACATACCATTCTGAACGTTTTAACAAAAGATATGGTTTACAAAAATAAGAATTTGCTCATTACAACTTTTCAATGAGAAAATCGATTTCAAAGGCCCTTTTTTGATTGGGGTGAAGATGCCAGCTGTGCTTCTATCCCAGTGACAGTGTGCAAGTGACATAACTGGAATATCCAATGTTTGATGTTATTAGGCGTTATTGACGTTGGTTTAATCACTTTTTCACGAACATTGTAGTCCTTCAGTCTGAATGTTGGCCAAACCTTTCTGTTTTATCGACATCTGGGGGTGGAGAGGTTATGGTTTAAACTAAAAGGGGGGAAGGGTCAGGTGAGGGGAAATTTAGAAATCGAAAGGAGAAAAGTCAAGGCCATAGAGAAGTGCAGCGATTTGGATAAACATAAGTAGTATGACAGGAAGATACAGAAAGGCCAAAATTGCCCCTTTCGATAAGACCTGGCACGGAATGGCCGCTGACCCCGTGGAAGGGCCACCATTTTAGAAATTGCCCTTAGGAGCGAAGCGGTGTCCGGTACCGCTCCGCCAGTTTTCTTGTCACGACGTACATGGGCCGACCCCGTACAATCTGGCAGGGACCCCTCGCAAAATTGTCCCTTACCCGAAATTGCTCCATGGGAGCGGCCCAGCCACTGGCCGGTGCCGCCAACAGCTGTTGGTGCACTCTGTGTGAAATGGCGGCACGGCCCCCCTTAAAGGGAAGTGCGCACTACGGCAGCTGCCATGTTTTTTTTTGTCGGCCGATTGCCAGGTTGGCCCGACAATTGTGCCCCCGGGTTTGGCCGGGCCGCCAACAGGCAGCTTGGCACCCTCGCTTGGGTGCCAGGCCACTGGCCCGGCCGAACACCTCCTTGGTGACCTAGTGGGTGCCACTGAAGTGGCAGCAGAGTTCACAGCGCTCTCCCCTTTAACTGAAGGGGAGAGATGTTGTGATGCGTCAGCACGACGCTACACATCCACATCGTGCTGATGACTGATCGAGGCGATGGACCCACTGCAAGGACGCTTCTGCCTCACACTCGACTGGAACACCACACCATACCATGGAGAGAAAAAAAAACAAAATGATGAATTTCTCCTGTAACTCCGCCCGATGGACTGCAGCGGAGAAAAACTTTAAAAAACAGTAGGTGTGCCCCAATTTGGGCGAAGGACAATTTCTAACCCAGAGAGTTTAATGGTGATAGTGCATCAGCAAATAAGGTGAAAGCAGGGAATAATGGTAAAGAGTATTTAATTTTAATTTTTTATCTGCATGCATAAAGCATTCATAATAAGATAGATAAATTAGTGGCACAAATAGTGATAAATGGCTTTGATCTAATAGCCATTACAGAGACAGGTAATAGTATTGGGATAAGAGGGAGCTGTTCCATCAGGACGGGCTTCACTTGAACCAGGTCGGGGCCAGTGTCCTGGCGAATCGAATAACTAGGGTTGTAGATAGGGATTTAAACTAAATAGTCGGGGGGAGAGATCCAGTGAGCGGGAAATTAAAAAAGTCAAAGAGAAAGGAGAAGGCAAAAGTGCAGGGTAGCGAATTGGGTAATGATAACCAGAGTGTGACAGGAAGGGACAGAGCGTATATACATAAAACAAAATTAAAAGCTCCATATCTGAATGCATGCAATATGCATATGGGGGGGCTTCTTTACGCAGAGGGTTGTGGGGATCTGGAACTCACTGCCTGGAAGAGTGGTGGATCCAGAAACCCTCACCACTTTTAAGAGATGGATGGGCACTTAAAGTGCAGCAACCTGCATGCAGGGTTATGGACCGAGAGCTGGTAATTAGGATTAGACTGGATGACCTTTTGTTGGATGGAACAGATATAATGGTAAGTACTGCAGGGAATAGAATACAGCCAGGGTGATCTTCTGAACTAGCTTCAATTGCCTGGATGGATTGGAGAGGAATTTTCCCAGATTTTTTCTCCCTAAATTGGCCTGGGCTTTTATCTCGCTTTTGCCTCTCCCAGGAGATCACATGGCTCCGGTTGGGTGGGGTGTAGAATGTTTTAGTATAAGGGGTGTCGCAGTTGTAGTGAGGCGGATTGGTTGGGCTGGGTGCTCTTTGCCTTCCCGTCATTGTTCATAGGTTTATATGTAACCTTTAGGGCTACTGACCAAGGGTTGTGTGGCTCTTTGTTGGCAGGCGCGGACACGATGGGACGAAATGGCCTCCTTCTGCACTGTAAATTTCTAAGTTTCTATTTCAAATTTCCAGAATTCACAATATTTTGCTTTGATTTAATGGTTGATTGAGGGCTAATCTGAGAGGTCCTTGGACTGGATAAATTCTAATCCATTTTCCCAGTGCTTTCGACAGAAAATCTAATATCCATGAATGAAATAAGATTTGCATAGTCTAGTTATATTGCATCTGGAATAAAACCAGAAAATGTTGTGTGTGATAGGATGGAAGGCAGGAGTGATTAAATGACAAAAAGGATGATGGTGCAAGGCAAAAGTGGGTGACAATAGGACAAGAAACAAAAGATTATTCTAGAGGAGCTGTAAATGGCAACAGCAAAACCATTATCTGCACCCGCCGTCCATAAAAAATGGGAGCAGTGGTTATGATATAAGGGAATTGGATAAGTACCTGAAAGATAAAACTTTGCAGGGCTACGGGGAAAGGGCAGCGGAGTGGGACTAGCTGAAGTACTCTTGCAGAGAGCCTACACGGGCCGAATGGCCTCCTCTTGTGCTGTAACCATTCTATGATTCTATTTTAGGACAAGATTGACAGTGGAGCATTTTGCACTCGGCAGGCTTTCAATCTCTGTTGACTTCTGTTTTTCTAGTTCAGTGTAATCTCCATTGGATCATGGAACCCAGGGATTTGTTAATTTTTCCTTTCACAGCATTTTATTTTGTTTATTATTGCCTAAGTACCATATTTTTAAGGTATTTTTACCGCGAGGGCAATGAGGTAATTCATTCCAATGCCACTATTTGACAGATTACAAGGAGATAAGTTTTCCTTTTTGACAATCCATCTTTTAGTCATGTTGGAAAAGAAAAATCAAAGCAAATGGTGCCACTACAGCTGCAAATACATTGTAGACTGGACCAGTAAAAAACAGCAGATGAACACACATTTTGTCTTGTTTATTGTGAGGACATCAGCATTGGGAATTCTGGAGTAACCAACCTCAAAAACCTCAACAAGGAGGTTTGATTTAAGTATTTTCACCAGACTCTGAAAGTTGTAAAAACAGACTTCTTATCCATGGAAATATGTATCGAAGAATCATAGAAAGGTTACTGCATGGAAGGTGGCCATTCAGCCCATGCCGGCTCTCTGCAAGAGGACCTCACCTAGTCCCACTCCCCTGCCCTTTCCCTGTAGCCCTGCAACTGTTTTTCTTTCAGGTACTTATCCAACTCCCCTTTGAAAGCAATGAAAGGGTGGTGGAGGCACACTCATTCAGGCAGTACATTCCAGATCCTAACCACTCGCTGTGTAAAAAAGTTGTTTCTTATGTTGCCTTTGGTTCTTTTGCCAATTACCTTAAATCTGTGAACTTTGCTTCTCGACACTTTTGCCAATGGGAACAGTTTCTCTCTATCTACTCTGTCCAGACACCTCGTGATATTGAACACCTCTATCATATCTCCTCTCACTCTTCTCTGCTCGAAGGAGAACAACCCCAGCTTCTCCAGTCTATCCACTTAACTGAAGTCCCTCATCCCTGGAATCATTCTCGTAAATCTTTTCTGCACCCTCTCTAAGGCCTTCACATTCTTCCTAAAGTGCAGTGCCCCGAATTGGACACAATACTCCAGTTGAGACTGAACCAGTGTTTTATACAGATTTATCATAACTTCCTTGCTTTTGTACAGTATACCTCTATTTATGAAGCTTTCTCAACCTGCCCTGTCACCTTCAACGATTTGTGCACATATACCCCCAGGTCTCTCTGTTCGTACACCTCCTTTAGGATTGTACCATTTAGTTGATATTTCCCCTCATTCTTTCGATCAAAATGTATCACACTTCATTTTTCTTCGTGAAATTTCACCAGCCTGTCTGTGTCCTCTTGAAGTCTATCACTATCTTCTTCACTGTTCACTATACTTCCAAGGTTGTGTCCTGAAAATTTTGAAATTGTGCCCTGTACCCAAGTCATTAATATATATACACATGTAATACAGCAAATGCAGAAAACCATAATGTAATAAATTCTGTTTTTGCTAACCATCACATTCCATGGGAGAATGTTATTATTTCTCTTCTGACCCTGCCAATAACTGTTTTAAGTTGGATAAAACAACAGTCAAGTTCCATGTACAGTCTGCCTTGTGTTTCCCACATTGCGCATCCTGCAGCGAAGGATGCTGTTGAAGCAATCTCAAAACCAGTGGCAGATCTGCTACTGGACTTTTAGAAATAATTTTAACGGTAGCGTAAAATGAAGAGAGCAATACTAGCACTGATATGATGCAAACGAGCTTTAACGAATAAAACATGGAGGAACAAGGTGGCTCAGTCTCCGCCAAGCAATAGCAAGATGTGATAACCAGAGGGAGCCCCTTAAAGCCTATTTTGGAAGCAACAATGAAACAGAGCAACCTGGCCTAGTTCAGTGAATTTACACATACATACAAGATGAGGAAATGCATCTTTACTTTCTTTTTTTGGAACATGGGTTGGATGATTTATTAGCCGACAATGATTTTTCTCAAGACAAGGATTTGAGAATTGCCTACCACTGGGAAGACAGCATTAAACTGCTAAAAACACTGCTCAATCGATTTGTCATGTCGGATGTGTCAAGCAGTACCAATGATGGATTTCCAAGATTTAACAAGTCAGGAAGAAAACCAGAAATTGTCTGTTTGCATTAAAGCTAAAATTTTTATTGCTGCTAATGGAAATTTAGACAATGCCACATTTCATAACTTCTATGCTGGAGTCAGAAAGTTTTATTCTACAGCTGTCCAGAAACTACCAAGAAAATTACCACTATCATACAAAATTCTTGAGGTGTTGGGGACTACTACATCCACTTAAAAAATTGGATTAAGATGAAGATGCAATTATTAATCTACTGACATGATTTCTGTTATGTTCAGAATAAATCCACAGGTCTATGTCACAAGCTCAAACTGTTGAGACCTTGGTCGTTTTATTTCAGACTTTCGAGTGAGGAAGCAGCTTTATACCTCCTTGCCCCAGGGTGCACAGGTGACCCTTAGGTCTCCCACAGGTGTGCCCCCTGGTGGCAAGTCTTATATTTGGGTACGGTCTACATACATACATAACATCACTCCCCCTCCCCCCCCAAAGTCTTACTGTGCAAGTTATTTGCAAGTTGAGGCGATCTGGCGCCCTGTACCCTCGGGTCGATCACCTGGGTTGAAGTCTTGACATGGTGGGTTCATCCTTGTGGTTGACGGTGAGGTTGATCGTGTTGGTGGGTCGCTGGGGGCCAGCTCCTTACGGTGTGGTTCCTGGTTATCTGTCGTGCGCAGTTTGGTCTCGTCCCACTGCTTTACTTGTTAGTGCGGTACATGGTTTCACAATCAAACACTCCGTTTTCATCACATGCACTCCATTCCCACCCTTGGCTAATGCGGTACGAGCTGCCCGACTGGGTCCATGAACATGGTCTGCATCACTTATTCCGATGTCGTGTGGAGGGGCCGTGCACTTACGGTGCATTCTCTGCTGATGGCATGCGGAAGGCTCGGTTCTGAGTGATTCGGTCTGGTGATTGCGTAACACCCAGGATAGCCGGGTCTGTAGGAAGTCTACTGTGGCACGCGTGGTGCTAGGTTTGGTGATTTGGGCGCTGACCCTGAGATTTGGAAAGCCCAGGATGGCCGCAATAACCTTGAGACTTTCGGTAGTGGCGGGAGGCCTAATGGTCCCCGTGGACATTGGGCCATAGTATGGGGGCCCCGGACCACCGACTGCGTGTAGCCGCCCTGCCTTGCTTTGCAACGTTGGGATGGGTCTATCGTCTTTTTGGCGGATAGGTTGTCACGTCCCGTCTAGCAGTTCACCTTTGGCAGGTGGTAACATGGGATCCTGGCTGGTCAGGTCCTAAGCTGGAGGGCCGTTACAGTTGACCCCTCACTTTCGAGCACTTCCACGACCGCGAGTGGGTCTTCAGGCTGCGCCGTTTCACCCCGGGGGTGGGCAACGGTGGCCAACTGAGAGCATGGGTGCCGCTCTCTGTGCCTGGCCCGTGGCGGATCATGTTACAGTGCACAGTGTTGGACATTCTCGAAGCAACACATCGATAATGGTGCCTCTGCTCTCCCAAGCTTGTGGGATGAGCAGCTTGTCTGACTCGAGCACATATTGGGACACTCTTTGGTACGTCTCTTTAGTCCCATGAACACAGGCTGCTGCTTTGTTTAACTTATTTGATGCATGTTCAATCATTTGGGGCTCGCCCGCTACTTTTGCTTGCTACGCAACACTCCCGACCCCGTGCGGTAACATCTCACTTGCTACGGATGCTTTGTTAGATACATATACAACTGGTTGGGGTTCACCCGCTACTTTGGTTTGCTGTATAACACACCCGACCCCGTGTGACAACACATCACTTGTTACAAGTACTTTGTCAGATACATATACGACCGGATGATGTTCGCCTGCCACTTTGGCTTGTTGTAAGGTACTCCCAACCCAATGGTACATCATTGGCTGTGAAAGACCGCTCGCATGGGTTACATGGTGTACACAATTTATTTGAGCATGGCTGCCCCTTTACCTTTGCCCCGAACCCAGTCATCTTCCTTGCTGGGCGACACATTCCTCCATTCCGTTGCGGCGACCTTCCGTGGTCTGGATGCTCTCTCATCCCGTGGTCTGGACACACCTTCGTCCATGTCTGTGATGCCGACTGCCGTGATTTTCCTCCCCAGGTATTTTGCCTCTGGCGTCGGGAAGATGCATTCGGATCGTTTCGGCCAGAGTCCCACTCCGCATGGTCAACCTGGAGCCTCTTCCATCATCGCGAAGGGGTCGTTGGCTTCGGGTGGTGGGTACCGCACCTGTTCCTCTGCTCGGTTGAACTTTACCTTCTCGTGGTTGTGATGAGCGGCCTGTGCCTCAGGGATCTGCAAATGGATCTGCACTTCGATGCCTGGTTCAGCTGGAAGAGGGGGTTTGCTCGGCCTTTGGGAAAGGGAGGCCTCGTTCGCTGGAGTGGGTACACAGAGATCTTCCTAGTTCCATCGAATCTTCCCCATCCACCTCCTTCCAAGCAGCATTGGCCCATCACCTGAAACAATCCACAGTGGTAATTCTTGCACTGCTCCCTCATGGAATACTTTTATGTCCGCACTACCAATATCTGGTATCAGTTCCTTGGTGTCGGTGCGCAGCTTTGCCTGAATCGGGATCAGCTCGGGTCGCTTGGTTTCGTCGCTCCACAGCCTTCTGGCTCATGACTGATGACTCACCCTCGTGTCTAGTTCCATGGATACTGCAGTGCCGTTAAGTTCAACTTTTAACATTATCGGAGGGCTTTTGGTGGTGAAGGTGTGTATCCATATATTTCCTCTTCATCCTCAGGTTCAATTGCCTCGCTGCTCGGTCATTGTGATCCTCGCTGGATCGGTCGTCCTCTCCTGACTCTGCCACGTGGTGAGTCAGAGATCGTTTGCACATTCGCTGGAGATGGCCCAGTGTTTCACAGTCCTTGCACACATCGGGCTTGAATCGACATTGATAAGGTCTATGGATGCCCCCGCAGCGCCAACACGATGCTAATTGATACGCATTCACGCCCCACGGCGGACTCAGAGTCTAGGCCTAGGTCTAGCCTCTGCAACCGTGTGGGCCCTGCCCTGTGCCATTCTGCCTGCTGCAAACATTATTTTGTGCACGGTGCTCGCCGGTGAACTTCGATTCTGTGAAGATATCTGTTTCGTGTTGTCGCTCATGGATATGAAGGCTTGGGCTATCGTGATGGCCTTGTTCAGATCTAGAGATTCGGCAGATAGCAGTTTGCGAAGAATGACCTCGTGGCCAATTTCAAGCACAAAAAAGTTCCGCAACATTTCCCCCAAGGATCCTGCAAAGTCGCACTGCCCCGCAAGGTGTCTTAGGTCGGCGACAAAACTCGGCACATTCTGGCCCTCGGAGCGACGGTGCGTGTAAAAGCGGTACCTGGCCATCAGGATGCTCTCCTTTGGTTTGAGATGTTCCTTAGCCAGTGTACACAGCTCTGGGTAAGATTTGTCCGTTATTTTGACCGGTGCCAGCAAGTTTTTTTTGGAGGCCATATACCGATGACCCACATACGGTGAGGAGAATCGCCCTGCGCTTGGCCTCCATCTCAGCCTTGTCCAATTCGTTGGCCACAAAGTACTGGGCGAGGTGCTCAGCAAAGGGTTCTCAATCTTCACCCTCAACAAATCTCTCAAGAATACCAACGGCAGCCATTACCGTGTGAAAGTTTGTGATTCGTTTTTCGTCGCCAATTTGTTATGTTCAAAATAAATCCACAGGACTATATCACAAGCTCAAACTGTTATGGCCTTGATCTCTTTATTTCGGACTCTAGAGTGAGGAAGCAGCATGGCGAGTCACCTTTTATACCTGCTTTCCCCAGGGTACACAGGTGAACCGTAGGTCTCCCACAGGTGTGCCCCCTGGTGGCAAGTCTTACATTTGGGTAAGGTCTACATACATACATAACAATTTTCATCTGTAACAAAATCTGATGATGAAAAATAAACAATCATAATGAGTGGAACCAGTATCAAGTAGATTCTGAACTGCCCGATTTCCAGTAACGAATCTGGATGAGTGGTGGGGGCAAGTGCTGGATCTTAACAAAATGGAGACACAAGAAAAATGATACCCAGCTCTTTGGAAATTGATATGTCAAGCAGTGCCAATGATGGATTTCCACGATTTGACAAATCAGGAAGAAAACAAGAAGCTGTCTGTTTGCGTTAAAGCTAAAAATGTTATTGCTGGTAATGGAGATTCAGACAGAGAGACTAGGAATAGAGAGAGACTAGGAGGGGGGGGGAAAGAGTGAAAGACTAGGGGGGGGGGGAAGAGGGAGAGAGACGGAGGGGGGGGGGAGAGGGAGAGAGACGGAGGGGGGGGAGAGGGAGAGAGACGGAGGGGGGGGAGAGGGAGAGAGACGGGGGGGGGGGAGGGGAGAGGGAGAGAGACGGGGGGGGGGGGAGGGGAGAGGGAGAGAGACGGGGGGGGGGGGAGGGGAGAGGGAGAGAGACCGGGGGGGGGGGAGGGGAGAGGGAGAGAGACGGGGGGGGGGGGGAGGGGAGAGGGAGAGAGACGGAGAGGGAGAGAGACGGGGGGGGGGGGAGATGGAGAGAGACGGGGGGGGGGGGAAGATGGAGAGAGACGGGGGGGGAGAGAGAGAGGGGGGGAGGGGGAAGAGAGAGATTGGGGGAGAGAGATTGGGGGAGAGAGATTCCCTGCGCTATATACAATCGTGGTAAAAAAAAATCTAACATTCTCTGTCAGTGCCTCATTTAATCATCTCCTAAAACCTGCAATCAGTTATCACTCAGGATTACACTGAGCAGGAACATTTAATTAATTGTGAACAGGTTAGTGAAGCTGTGTCTGATCTGAGCACCTTCATTATCACCAGAGCACAAACAGAAGAGCATTGTCAAGATGTGTTTCCCCTAAGAGGGAAAGAATTCTGCTAATTTTCCAACAAAGACTGGATTTTAAATATTTAACAAAATGGGAGGAAAGCTCTCTCCTGAATCAACACTGATTCTCTGCTTCTCCTTTTGCGCTGATGTTCTTTGCAGAGACAGCAAGACAGAGTGAGAGACAGGGACATAGGGAGAGTTGGAGAGACAGACAGACTGGGACAGAGGGAGAGAGAGACTGAGACAGAGGGAGAGCGAGAGACAGGAACAGAGGGAGATGGAGAGAGACAGGGCCAGAGGGAGATGCAGAATCAGGGACAGAGGGCGATGGAGAGACAGGGACAGAGGGAGGATGGAGAGACAGGGACAGGTGGTGTAGAATTTACCAATATCTCGCAAAGATTCCAGGTACCTTTCCCCTGCAGAGGAGAAGAATTCCTTTCTGGGCTTTTAAAATGAGTTTAAAGGGGCAGACGAAGCCTGCGGGGGATAAAAGGGGATGCATTCATGGAGACCCCCCCCAGTGTTTGGACTCATAGGAAAGGGAATTCAAAATGGACCTAAATTACAGAAGCTTGAGATCCCCTAAACATCTATGGGAAGGAGCATATCAATTTTAAGATTCTACAACATTTTGGCTGCGAAAAAGAGTTACCAAATACAGGAGGTGGGGCCTACCTCTGAAGCAAATTCGTGTATTAAGGATCCCAGGCTATTCCCCCCTAAGAGATAATCGAATTACCCAATCAAGCACAATGGAAATCATGGTCAGAAAACTGGACAATACTAAAACAATGCAAAACCAGTGATAGCACATTTTCACACCCTAATCGAGTTACTGCTGACAAAGGAGACATTTGAAAATCAATGGACAGAACAGTTTAAACCGTGCCCAAGAGATTTGATGGGAGATAACTGAGCCTTTTTTTGGGGATATATTTATCCCCCAGTTTTACAAGGAAAAGGAAGGAGAACACAGACACAGACACAAGCAGCCTGCTTCCTCTACAGTGAAAAAATGGAATAGTGAAGGAAACTACCAGAACTGATCAGGAACTGACCGAGCACGAGGCCCACGAAACGGAAGGTTGTCGGCAACCAAATTGACAACCACTCTACAATCTGCTTCTGAACGACCCAACGGGGGAGAAATTACAAAAAGGGACTAACTAAAACTATTCGTAACCAAAGAAAGTGGGTACTTACCCCATACATCCAAAACGCAACTTAGCGCATCAACGGACGCACCCCAACCGAAGACTACGCGGTCCGAAGTCCTCTCCTCCGTCTGGGGTACGGCTCGCCTAGAAGGCCAAGTGCAGCGAACTCCGAAACCGTGATTCACCGGCAACTGTCTAAAGGGATTGGTGAGCATAGCCCCTAAACCCCCAGAGCTATAACTTAGTTAGTTAGGGGAATTGGGAGGGGGGAGGCTGGGATAACTTGTGTAAATGTATCTGCATTCTCCTCTTTACCCCATTTAGAGTTTAAGCTGTATTCTTTTCCCCACAGGCTGTAATTTGACATTTTATTCAATGTGTTGTACCCTTCAGTGTGTATTGGTCTGTGTGTGTTATTAAAGGTTGCCTTTTACTTCTTTTTAAACACAATAAAGCCATACCTGCTTCCTACCTTGAAATCGATTGTCTGTCCAAGTCTGTCACAGTCCCTTCATAATTCCAGTGTCTAGAACCAAGGGTGTGGGAGTGATTCGGAACCGCTCATATAAGGTCAGAAGGGAAAGCTGATCCCCTGCAAACCACCCCTTACAGTGGAGACAGGGACAGGGAGAAAGAAACAGAGGGTCGGAGAGACAGCCAAAGAGGAAGAGAGAGATGGCTGGGTGAAGGTCCACTCCAGACGCGTGTAATCCATTCCTGGGGCTGAATACCGACTGCACTTTGGAACAACACAGTTAAAGACGCAGCACGTGTACAATGGCTGCTGGAAGGAGACTACAGCAAACAATTTTTAGGCCCATGGTGACATTTTTTTTTAAATTCGGAAAATTGTTTAAAGCCAGAAAAAAATACGGGAAAGTGATATTGAACGTCCCTTGGTATCAATTACTTTTTGAAAGAGGGAAAGGCAAACTTGGAGTAACTTATTCTGTCAAAGCTGCAATGAGTCTTGAACGAATGTAAAGATTTTTAATTAACTTTTCACAAAGAAATGAATGATTAAAAACACTTGTACCCCCATGTTTCAAATATGATTTTGGAAGAAACAAGCAAGAATCAATTTTCCCCTCATCGAAACAAGTTTCAACCTGGTCTTGAAGTCCAAATGCTTTCAAATAGGCTCTGAAATGCTTAAAACATTTAAAAATTGAAATTTCCCAATAGTTGATTTTGAATGATCGACTGAAGTGAGTAGCTTTACACAAACATGCAACAATGTTGTTGAGGATGGGGAGGGCAGGGGAGGATTTGCAGGAGTTACATATTACTTTTTTATTAACTTGAAAATATTAAGACGTTTAGGAAGAGCACTAAAAAAAGGGAAAAACACAAACCATTTTATTTTGCCTGTCGTTCTATAGTCCGAACAAATCTCAGGAATAATATAAATATAGATTTCCTCTTAAATATTTATTGTTTTAATAGTTATGTAATGATGTATAAAAATTGCAAGCTACTTTAGAAGAAACCACTATTTGTTTATTGAGAAAGACACAGAAAATACTTCGATTAAACTGATATGTTTGAAATAGGGATTCAAAATTGAGTGTACAATGAAGTTTGTTTCCCGCTATTTAATTGTGAAGTACCTAAAATAATTCAACACTGTGAGAAGAACAGGGATTAATATTGTGCAGAATGTTTGAGAAAAAACATGATGCAAAATTCGTAAATTAACATCTTTACGTCACCATTTTAGTTTTGAAGTCAATCTGATTGGTTCTCCTGTCCAGAAAGATGAATGTTTATTTCTGTTAAATTATAGCTTTTCCTGCTTTTTGCTTTTAATTCGGTGATGCAAATTGTGTATGTATTTTTCTGCAGTTGTGAATAAGTGCTGCATTTCTGGTTCAAGAAGACAATGTTTATTAATAGAAGTGATTGAAGTTGAAAGTATGGATGTGTGTTTTTGTTCCAATTCTTTTTAATACTGTGAACTAAAGAACTGCAGCACTTGTCTGGTTGCATTATGATTAATATTCTAATTATGTATCTGTATCTACACAGCATGTCAGCACCACAGGAAAACTGCTGCTCCTGCTGCTTGTGCAGCCATTGCTGTAGCGACATGAGGTTGAGCTCATCTGTTGAAAACTTGAAAATTAATACTAATTGCATGAATAGATATGCCTCTTTCAGGTCACCATGGGCCTTTGGATTGTTTGTCGATACATAACTGTGTAACTGAGTGATGTTTCTGAAAAGATATTGCATTATTATGCAGTTCTTTTATATATCCCAGTCATTTTTGTTTTTAATAGAGCTTGTACATGACGAACTAAAAGCTTTTCATTAATTATACCATAAACACACTTGCAGAACTGGCATCTAAATAACACATGAATTTCAATATAGATGTGAGGTGATGGATTTTGGTAGGAGGAATAAGGAGGCCAACTACTCCTTGGAAAATAAGAGTCTAAAAAATGGAGTAGAGGTGCAAAGGGATCTCGGGGTATAGATTCACAAATCATTCAAAGTAGCAACGCAGGTTAATAATGGCATAAAAGTGCAAATAAAGCACAGGGGTTCATTACGAGAGGAATAGAATTTAAATGGACCTTACACCCCGATTCTCGGCAGAAAATGGAATCTTGGGCCAATTGGGGGGGTTCTTAAACAAAATGGGCGGTAATTACTAAAAATTTAGACCGAGGCTGCGGGGTTAGGCCTAGGAGGGGGTAAACACAAAAAATATTTTTTCCAAAGAAACATAAAATAAAAATTCAGAAAACATTCTCAGGACCCTTTTCACCTTAATTACTGTAAAAGAATTTTAAAATATTTATTAAAAACCCATTAACTTATCTTTTTTTGCAGGGCTACTTACCTACCGCCCAGCTCCCGCTGCTTCTCGTGGGCGTTTATTTTCTACTTACCTATGAGTCACCGCTGAGTCAAAAATCGGGCGATGGTGGACTATGGACAGTGCACGCTCCCCAGTAATACTTCGAAACTGCCGGCTCGATTTTCGCCCAAAACGATCAATACCGCCGAGAAACCGAGCGGAAATGCAGTGCAAAATCTAGCCCATAGTTTTTGTAAAGAGCTCTGACCTGTTCGAAATGAAATAAGCCAGTCGAGGTTTATAAACTGTCAATCTATATTGGTTTATGTTTGAAAAAAATAGCAACATGATTTATATACCTGTACTAAATCTCTTGATTTTTAAGAGTTTGTGTCTTGATTTATGAGATGGTGGGGTTGACATTATTGTATTTTGCACCTTTCAGAGGAGACAGAAGATGGTAGATTTCCCACGTAAACTCCAGTGAATAGAAGTTCATTTTTAAACCGGAGCTGCAATCCATACATAGCAAATGTAACAGATTTAAATGATAGGAGACGGTCTTCTTAATGGTGTTGGGGGAAAAGCCTCAACCATAACATTGCCTTCAAGGAGTTGGATTATGTTCCCATTTCTTTTGTGAAAAAGAGTGTGAACTGAGTGAAAATTAAGCAACTCAAACTGCTTTATCATGGTGGAGGTGGAACTAATTTGCCAAACTTATTTATTAGGCGGCAGCTAAGATACAACTTGTACTCAAATGTACATCTACATCATTCACTCAAAATGGATCTTGGTAGAACAGGAGAGCCTCAGATAACTTTTGAGGAGGTCTTTACATTCCAACCATCAGAGAAATTTGTATCTCAGCTTCATCTTCATCTCTAAGAATCTAGTTATCACTTACTCAAGATACAGATGAGGAAGGCATTTTGCCTCAAAGTAACTCATCCATCTAGGAGGACCGTATACTTCCATCATAGAATTTAACTTTTTCTTAATTTTCCCTTTCACTCCTCTACCTAGAACTCCATTCCATGTGTTGGTCACTCTTGGTGTGAAGAACGGATATCAGTCTACTATTTATGTAAAACAGCTATCAAGCCAGGAAAGGAAATATTATGAGGGGTGACTGGAAGTTTGTTCAAACAGGTGGGTTCTGAAGCTTTTGAACAAGTGAAAAGATTCAGGGAGGGATCCCCAGAGAGTGGACTCTAACCAGCTAAAGGCTCTGACACCAACAGCAGAACAAAGGGACAAGGATGCACAAAAGGCCTTTTTCAAAGGAATGGAGTATTCAGGGAAATAGGGAAGAGATATAAGGTTGAAGGAGGTTGTATAGATAGGGTGGTGAAAGTCAATTGAGACATTTAAAAACAAGGAGTAGGATTTAAATTTAAGAAATGGGGAACAGGAAGCTATTACAAGTCAGTAAAGTCAGGGGTGATAGGTGAACAGGATTTATTGTGGAACAGGATATAAGCAATGGTTCACCCCCAAGATGTGCGGCCACACAGTAATCTCAAAGGTCCCACGCAGGCCGCTTACCAGCTATTACATCGTATATATCGCGCATGCACAGAAAGTTAAAGGGACCAAGCATTAAAACAGGCCGCACAGAACAAAGCACAGCTTATAGGGAACATTGGATACAAGTGGTACAGTTTTGGAAAGATTGGAATTTATGCCAACTAGTGGATGGAATGTCAGGAAGGAAGGGTTTGGAGCATTTGAATACTGAGGTGACAACTGAGGAACAGAAGTGGGCCATTCAGCCCCTCGAGCCTGTTCCGCCATTCAATTCGACCATGGCTAATCTATATCTTAACTCCATCTACCTGTCTTTGTTCCGTAACCATTAATACGCTTGCCTAACAAAAATCTATCAATCTCAGTTTTGAAATTTTCAATTGACATTTTGAAGGAAGATTTCAACAGTACAGAAGCAGAGATAGGGTGGAAGTGGGCAATGTTGTAGAAATAGAAGTGATAGAACGGTTAGGGGGTCTTAAACTCAATTCAGGGTCAAACATGATACAAAGTTGCAAATACTTTGCTTCAGCCTGAAAAAGTGGTCAGGGAGAGTAATGTAATCAGTGGCAAGGGAGCAAAGTTTGTGACAGGGCCAAAGGCAAAGGCTTTGGACTTTCCATTGTTAAACTGGAGAAAGTTATGACTCCTCCAAGACAGGATGTTACAAAAGCAGTGGCAGTGGAGGCAGATATGTGTGTTATCAACATATATGTGAACCTGATCCCAGGTCTACAGATGATGTCACCAAGGAACCAACTGCTGTTCAACTGAGTATCTTTGATCACCAGTTATATGTTGCACCTCAATGCCATGGAACAATCACCTTCAATAAGGTCAGCTTAAAATTCATCAGAACAAATTGCAACCTGATCCTAAATTATAAAAATACATGTTTACTTATCATCTTATTGCATTGAAGTATCTTAAAGCACTTCAAACAATGGTCCGGAATCTGCAGTTGTAATGTCAGCATTTGCCATCATTACAGAAACTTCTGGAGTCTGCACATGGTATTTAAACACGGAAATCCTGAAGTTGCTCCATCAGAGGGCGTGCTGCTGCAGTCTTTGCAGATAGAAATCAATTAGAAATCACTGAATTGTCGTGAGCTTCCACTTTTTACACTCTATTCTCACTGTAAAAACCCTTGAAAAAGTTGAGCCTTATTGAATGAGGTGTAATTAATTTTTTTTTAAAACAGCGTACTCTGCCATAATAGGCCTTGAAAAAACGGATTTTATATTTTTAGAATGTCAAATTTCTACATTCCATGATAAAAATTCCATAGATTTTTAGAATAATTTTATTTTGAAGTTTATGACATTTCAGCTTCCACCTTAATTCCAGGTATATCTTTATTTCGCTTTTCTGTAAAATTATAAAAAGTGAATGATAAAACCTGCTTGTTACTTCCTGGTTTGCTGCGTCAGAATTCATCAATGTGACTGGCTGCTTAGCGTGCTTACTGAAATCATTGTTACTGGCCACCAGAGATTCCCTTATAGATGGCGCCAGAATTAAATTAACGTTGGGAAAAGTGTTGGCTAAACATTTGTAGGCAGCTTTTTTCGAGGTCAGTGATGAGCACCATCACGTCACCGTTGACCGCAAAATCCCGGCTAACTAATTATTCTTGAAACAGTGACTGTTATAGAAGTAAATATAGCAATATCTCACAAATTTTGGTTGAGGAACGTAGTCCACTAAGATATTGGAAGAGGTAGACAGGACTTCAGGTCATCTCAACCAATGTCCTGTCCTAGGGTTCGGGATAAATGATGATCTCTATTGGTTGGTCACAACTCAGTAAAGACATGAGGTTGATTTCAGCTCTGAATTGTTAAGATTTCACATTCAGCTCTTAGAACACTAGTTGGCCGACTCAAGTATTTCCTTGTACATGTACTTTTATTGCAGATGGATCAAAAGAATTATCGACATTCTGGAATGATTTTGCATCCATTAATTAGATTTTATCTGACATCAGCATTGTCAATACTAAATGTTTTGTAATCACAGCTGTGATCAGTTAGGAATTCTCATTATGTCCAGTTTATTTTCCTTTATTGTTTTGGCTTGCATGGTCTCCACTTTATTTGGCAGCTAGCAATACTGAAAGCTCAATACATCCGTCAGCTTTTGTTTTTAAACTGGGGAGACTTATTTTTCAACTATATTCAAAACATCTCAAAACTGGTCAGTTTTCACACTTTCACTGTTTGTATTGTCCAAGAGACTCTGGAATACTGCAGCTTTTGTGTTGCTGCAAAGTAGTTTCCCTTTTGCATCAAGTGAGTAGTAGCACAATGAATGATAGGAATTATGGTTCAGAGAAGATAAAAATCACCATTTAACATAAGTCACAACTGCAAATGTGAACCATGATTATAAAACTGTTCATTAATAAAATTGGTAACAAAAAATATAATTTTTTGATTCAGTACCATCTTTCCAAATGTAAAGGGAACAAAATCCAAAGTAAGCTTAATCACAGATACAAAAAAAGGGCATTTGTTTGGGTACCAAAATTATGAAACTGATGAAGTGGAAAAATATGTGGACTCATCTTTAAAAATACATTTTAAGATTTCTGTCTTTCTTGACTCAGGTAGGCTGCAAATTCCACTAATGTTCTGGTCGGTCTTCCTGCCATTCCCTTTCGCAGGTATGGAACTTCATCTTTGTTTGACATCACACCAGCTATGTCAAGGTGAGCCCAGTGTGAGACTGTAACAAACTCTCGCAAGAACGCTGCAGCTGTACACGCACCACCAGACCTGCAGGAACATTTCAGAGCAGAGTGGAAGTTACCAAGTGGCAGCAAGTGAATGTATTTCTTTGGAAGTTCATCACAGATTTTTTTTTTTAAATTGAAAATCCCCTTCAAAAAGAAAATTAAAACAAATTTTTTTCCAAATTATTCCCCCTTGAATTCTCATTATGTCCACTTGATCCCCAATTGAAACACAGTCACTCTCTGCCCTGCTGGGCAAATTTCTTGGGTGACTGTTTCATTGGGCCATCACTGCAACAACCTGTATGAAACTAACAAGCTCCCTCTTTTAATTTATATTTTCACTTTTCATCGACTAAGAGCATGTTCTCAAATTTTCAGTTTATTTTGAATAGTGGACAAAATGGTTCACTGTCAGTCACAATGCAATTTTTCAGTTGTGGTACAGTAACATTTACAGTATAATGAATAGTTATAGACTTGCATTCAATTGTTTCAACTCTAAGGCAACCACATCATGGGATTGATTTTCACGTGAAGCATATATCGGGTAGGCAGTGGGCTACTCCCAACCACCTGATGACATCTGCAGGAGGCCTAATCAATTTTTGTGATCAGGCCTCATTTACATTGACATGAGGAGGCGCCAGTGCTAATTGCACTTTTACGGATAGCTGGCTGTATAGGAGAGCAGGAAATCCGGCAATGCACCATGGACCTGCAGCAACACTTTAAAAGGGAAGGTGGAAGTGTCAGGAGTCAAACAAAGCAGCAGTTTTCAGAAAATATTAAATAATGGCTCATAACACACAAGACACTGCAGGAAAACTGAGTGCCAGACCCCTTTCCAGCTTTCCCCGACTGTAGCTAAATGCACCTGGAAATGGCCAGCTCCCGATCTGTACCGCCTGCAGTTTGTGCAATAGAATGCAGGTCGATACAAATATGGTGTTAGGGCACTGACGTGATGTGACCCTGATCTGCAAACAATACTCAGGCCTCTGCCTGTTTTCAGCCTAAATTAAGGTCAGCCTGAAAATGGGAAAGAACATACCTCCAGGGAATTCCATCCCCCACCCCGATTCTCATCCCCCCTACTGCTCACCTTATGCCTAATAGCGGGGTGGTCATAAGACAAAAATCTGTCCCCATAGTGTGCTCGACACAAAATAAAATTAAACTCGAGCTCAGATGTGTAAGATTAACAACATGCATTTATACAAGTGTCTTCAATGCAGAAAACATTCCAAGGCTCTTCACAGAGGCATAATCAAACAAAAATGGATGCCGAGCCACAGGATATATTAGCAGGGGCGTCCAAAAGCTTGGTCAAAGAGGTAGGTTTTAAGGAGGGTTTAAAACAAATTAAGAGTGGTGGAGAGGGATTTAGGGAGGGACTTCCACAGCATAGTCCCTAGATGGCTAAAGGCACAGTGCCAACAGTGCAGCAAGGGGGATATACAAGTTCTGGGGAGCTTGTATGGCTGGAGAAAGTTAGAGATAGCGAGAGGCAAAGCCAAGAATGAATTTAAACACAAAGACGGGAATTTTTAATTCGAAGCATTGGGGAACCGGGAGCCAATGTAGGTCAGTAATGATAGGGGTGGTGGGCGAGAAGGACCTGGTGCAGAATAGGATATGGGCAACTGAGTATTGGATGATGTGTAGTTTATGGAGGGTGCAAGATGAGAGATTGGGCAGGAGAGCATCGGCATATCCTTAAAACCTTTCAGTATCAAATCAAAACAGAAAATAGTTTGCAGATCTTTTACCACACAACAGTAACAATATTTGAGTTTACAAATGTAAAGAGTGCTTATTTGGAAGAGTACTGAAAAGTATTAATGCCTTAACGTAAAGGCAATTAACCACAGAATGCAAGTTCACACAAAATAGGAAACATCTAATGGATATAAATTTGCTCAGTGTAACTCCTCAGTTTGGTATAAGACTACAGAATTAGGATTTACGTCCTAAATAAAAATCTGAGTAATGAAAGTCCCACCCGAAACAGAACAACTTGTATTTATATAGCACCTTTAACATAGTAAAACATCCACATTATAAAATAAAATTTGACACTGCGCCACATAAGGAGATATGAGTGCAGATGACTAAAAGTTTGATCAAAGAGGTAGGTTTTAAGGAGCGTCTTAAAGGAGGAAAGAGAGGTAAAGAGGCGGAGAGGTTTAGGGAAGGAATTCCAGAGCTCAGGGTCTAGGCAGCTGAAGGCACAGCCATTGATGGCAGAGCAATTAAAATCGGGTATGCTCATGAGACCAGAATTAGAGGACGCAGATATCTCGAAGGATTGTGGGGCTGGAGTAGATTACAGGGATAGGGATGGAGGGATTTAAATACATGGATGTGAATTTAAAATCGAGGCGTTGCATAACCAGGAGCCAATGTAGGTCAACGAGCACAGGGGTGATGGGCGAATGGGACTTGGTGCAAGTTAGGACACGGACAGCAGAGTTTTGGATGACCTCAAGTTTATGGAGGGTAGAACGAGGGAGGCCAACCAGGAGTGCATTGGAATAGTCACGTCTAGATGTAATGAAGGCATGGATGAAGGATTCAGCAGATGAGCTGAGGCAGGGATCGAGTCTGGCAATGTTCTGGAGGTGGAAATAGGCGGTCTTAATGATGGAGTGGATATGTGGTCGGAAACCCAGCTCGGGGTCAAATATGACACCAAGGATGCGAACAGTCTGGTTCAGCCTCAGACAGTTGCCAGGGAACGGGATGGAGTCAGTGACTGGGGAAAGGAGACAATAGAGAGGTTGAGAGAGGTGGTGGAGAGGCAGAACTGGGTGTCAGCATGTGGAACCTGAAGTTGTGTTTTTGGTTGATGTCAGAGGGGCAGCATGTAATGAGAAATATGAAGGGGCCAAAGATAGATCCTTGGGGGTCTCCAAAGGTGCAGGAGCGGGAAGAGAAGCAATTACAGGTGATACTATGACTACGACTGGATAGATAAGAATGGAACCAGGCAAAAGCAGGAACACAGCTAGATGACGGTGGAGAGGCGTTGGAGGAGGATTGCGTGGTCAACCATGTCAAAGGCTACAGACAGGTCGAGAAGGACAAGGAGAGATAGTTTACCTTTGCACTGTCACATAGGATGTCATTTTTTACTTTGATGGGAGCCCATTCGTTACTGTGACAGGGCGGAAACCTGATTGGAGTTCTGGGAAAGATGGGCATAGATTTGGGAGGCAATACGTTCAAGGATTTGAGAGGAAAGGGAGGTTGGAGATGGGGCAACGATTAATCTATAATTCTCTTTCAGATGCTAAACGACCTGCTGTAAAATTCCAACAATGGCCTGGATTTTGCTGTACTAATAACGGAAGGCTGTCATCCTTATTGCTGAGTAACAGTGACAGCAATTTCTGGCGTCCGCACATGCGTAATTAAACACGGAAATCCGGAAGTTCCTGTCACTGATGCCCTGCTCCTCCACAGGGTGTGCTGTTGCAGTATTCGTCGATGGAATCTGCACAGAAATCACAGTGATGGCGAGAACTTAGGCCAACTACCCCTATTTTCTCTCTAAACACAAATGAAAAGGCTAGGTGTTGTACAATCAGGAGTAGCTGAGTTTTTAAACAGCGTAGTAAGTGATAATTACTGAACAACTTCTCTGGATCTTGAAAAAAATAATTGCACAAGTATGGAGTCTCATTGCCTCAAGAAATTAATGTTGCAGATTTATTTTTAATAAAAATAATTTTTTTTTAAATTCTGCTTTTGTTCTTCTTTAATGTCTTTCCCTTAATTCCATGCGTATGTCCCAGCCTTTATTTTTCTTCCTATCCAATAATTTAAATAATAATTTATATTTCCAGTTTTAATTCCTACTTTGCCATCTGTGTCTCAGTGAAGATTGTTCAATCTGGTTGATTGAACAGCCTCCATGCTGCTTGACCTACTCACAGATGCCACAGAGCCCCTGTAGAGGGCGCCAAATTCAACAAGCCCTCTAAAAGTCTGTGGGCAACCGTACGCAAAGTGAATAGCAAAAACTGTTCCTTCGGCGCTCATAGCAAAATCTGGGCCAATAGCATAATTATTTCACTTGTTTTTTAGTACCCAGAAATCAACCCAAGTGCTAACATAAAAGTGCCATTGGATATGTGAATGAATAACGGAAAAAATAAAGTATGAGGTCAAGGCCCATGATGTAGGACATTAGAAAAAGTGGAGAAAGGTTTGGCAATATCAAGTTTGGGTTTTAAAAGCCGACACACATTGGCGAAGGGAAGACTTGAGGAGATAAGAATTTTCAAAGTTTTGTGGTTCTGTGATAGGGTAGGATGAGTTTAAATTTCAACACAGCAGGCTTACAACCTTATACTGCAGCATCATGAAACAAGCAAATGTAACTCCCTTATTTAAAAAAGGAGAGAGCGAAACCACAAAATTATAGACCCGTTAGTCTAATATCTGTCGTGGAGAAGTTATTGGAATCTATAATTAAGGACAAAATGACTAAGCATTTGGAGAAATTTGAGCTGATTACAGAGCGCCAACATGCATTTGTAAACATTGGGTCATGTCTAACATAGAAACATAGAAAATAGGAGCAGGAGTAGGCCATTTGGCCCTTCGAGCCTGCACCACCATTCAATATGATCATGGCTGATCATGCAACTTCAGTACCCCATTCCTGCTTTCTCTCCATACCCCTTGATCCCTTTAGCCTAAAGGGCCACATCTAAATCCCTTTTGAATATATCTAATGAACTGCCTTCAACAACTTTTTGTGGTAGAGAATTCCACTGGTTCTCAATTCTCCAAGTGAAGAAGTTTCTCCTCGTCTCGGTCCTAAATGGCTTACCTCTTATCCTTAGACTGTGACCCCTGGTTCTGGACTTCCCCAACATCAGGAACATTCTTCTTGCATCTAACTTGTCCAACCCCTTCAGAATTTTATATGTTTCTATGAGATCCCCTCTCATTCTTCTAAATTCCAGTGAATATAAGCCTAATCGATCCGGTCTTTCTTCATATGTCGGTCCTGCCATCCCAGGAATCAGTATGGTGAACCTTCTCTCCAACTCCCTCAATAGCAAGAATGTCCTTCCTCAGATTAAGAGACCAAAACTGTACACAATATTCAAGTTGTGGCCTCACCAAGGCCCTGTACAACTGCAGTAAAACCTCCTTGCTCTTATACTCAAATCCTCTCGCTATGAAGGCCAACATGACATTTGCCTTCTTCACCGCCTGCTGTACCTGCATGCCAACTTTCAATGACTGATGTACCATGACACTCAGGTCTCGTTGCACCTCCCCTTTTCCTAACCTGTCACCATTCAGATAATATTCTGCCTTCCTGTTTTTTTCCACCAAAGTGAATAACCTCACATTTATCTACATTGTACTGCATCTGCCATGCATTTGCCCACTCACCTAACCTATCCAAGTCACCCTGCAGCCTCTTAGCATCCTCCTCACAGCTCACACTGCCACCCAGCTTAGTGTCATCTGCAAACTTGGAAATATTACATTCAATTCCTTCATCCAAATAATTAATGTATATTGTAAATAGCTGAGGTCCCAGCACTGAACCTTGCGGTACCCCACTAGTCACTGCCTGCCATTCTGAAAAGAACCCATTTATTCCTACTCTTTGCTTCCTGTCTGCCAACCAGTTTTCTATCCACATCAATACATTACCCCCAATACCATGAGCTTTAATTTTGCACACTAATCTCTTTAGTTTAATTTAGTTTTTTTTAGGAAGTAACTAAAGTCTATGGATGCAGCTTATATGGTCTTTCAGAAGGCATTTGATAAGGTTCCACATCAGAGACTGTTAGCTAAAATTAAAGAAAAATTAATGACCTGGTTAGGAGACTGGTGTGAGAATCCTGGGAAGTCTCCATTTCAGATTTTCCCGACAAACTAACATGGACTAAATGAATTAAGTATTATGAGTTATAGGTTCAAGTTTGTATTTTGTTCCTGTTACACGACGCACGACGATTCTTGAATAATCATACTTTTAAACTAGTGTAATATGCCCTGGGTGGACCCGGTTAGATGGATTAGTTGATTATTAGAATATTCGTTTTCTATCTTTAGTGATGTAATCATAAGTAATCGATTTATAATCGTGTGCAAGAATTAAATGTAAAGGTTTATAATCATCAATTGTTTGGAATGATAACCTGAATTATATATGACATGTAAACCTTTTGCTTATGATTAAAAGTCTGTGAGTAAGCTGTAACCAAACAGCCTGGGGTGAGAAAGAGGAATGCCATGGTCGAATAGGGAGGCTATGGGTGAAGGTTGGATATTAGCCAACAGTAAGGATAGAGGCATAGAGTGCAGCTAGCCTGGGATGCAAGGTCAGATGTGGCTGCCACTGTGTTGGAATGTTATGAAGTCTGCGGTAAATTAAAAACATTGGCCTCTCACAGAAAGAGCAAGGACACCATATCTCGACACTTTGGAGATATGTTCATTTTGCGCTGCCGTAACTACCCCAGATATGAGTCTTGATGGTCAAAAACAGATGATGTAAGGCTGTCATAAGACCAGAAGCTGTATAAGTCACGGTGCTGCAGATGTGGCACCTTTATGGTTGGATTTTGGGTTTTGGATGTAAGCCAGTGATTGATTCAATAAGTCTCCATAGGCTTAGAAAAAGTGAGAAAAAGTCTAAGAAGGGGTCACTTGGGCACTTAGAGGGTAGAGGCATTCGGCCAAGAGCTTGGGAACATCCACCAGATGAGCTGAGGAGGGGGCAGGTTGTCGGAGGACCCATACCGATGGACGAGGGAGCCTAGAGGCCAGGGCTGACATGGGTGGATTCGTGGAGATCACGACCTTCTAACCAGGGTACAACAGATAATGTAACTCACATTTGCGCCTTGTTAGACTATTGCTCAGATACTGTAATGTATTAAGTCTTGCTTATACTGAATAAAAATAATCACCGTCACCAATAAAGGTCACATCGAATCTTTCGTACCTTAACAGTGGAAACAGTTAATTGGTCAGGATCCCGAAACTCTAACAATAGTTAGATAGTGGAAGACATAGAGTAGGGTTAATGGGTATGTACTTGAATTGGAAGGAAGTGACTAGTAGTGTCCATAAGGGTCTGTGGTGGAGCCTCATCCATTCACTATATTTATTGATGAATTAAGAGAGAGCCATATATCCAAGTTTGCTGGTTGGCGACACAGTAAGTCGCGTAGATAAGAAGCATAAAATTATGATGCTGGTAACATTGGAGAAGGATGAATTTCAGAAACAAGGATATTGTACTGTAAAGATAGGCACATATAAATATTGAGCTCAAGAATTTTTAAGATTGAAATACATAGACTTTTAAAACACAGGTTTTTCATCACAGCAGGAGGCAGTGTATGGGAAGGAGATTGCTGCAATATAAAAGGCAATATGGTGCTATAGAACATGCATCAAAGATTGTTCATAATAAAGCTATGGCTCAGGTAAAGCAGTGATCGGAAGTAGCAGTATGGTGTGAAAATGCATGGGGGACTCCTATCTCCGTTTGGCAATCGGTTCAAAAAACTAGGTGGTCATAAAACATCAGATGGTGTTGGATTCAGCAGGAAGCAGACCATAAAGAAAATGGTATAAGAAGAGATTCCATGTTTTTATTTAGTTAGAAAGAGATCTTTGACTACCTTCGAGACCCAAAAAGCAATCTTAGCAATTCCTCATTAAAATCCACACACGTGTCAGAAACTCGGCTAATGTGCACTATGCTGTATGGGTGTTTACAAGATTAATGTTTTGTCAATAATAAATTAAGTGAATCATTATATTACTATCTCTACCTTTATGAATCGGTTTAAAGGATAAAGGACTTATTCAACAGTTAGCCTTTATAATTAGAGAGCTAGTATATAAAAGGGAAGGAAGTTTTACAACTATGATACAAAGCCCTGGTTAGACCACATCTGGAGTAGTGTGCCGTTCTGGGCACTGCACTTTAGTGATGTATTGGCCTTGGATTCACGAGAATGTTATCAGAGCTCCAAGGGTTAAATTACAAGAGATTACATAAACTAGACATATTCCTTGGAACATAGAAGATTACTGCTGATTGATTTGATTGAGGTTTTTTGGACTTTGAAAGGAATTTATAGGGTAGATAGAGCAAAACCTTTTCCGCTGGTGGGGGAATCCAGTACAAGGGGACATAACCTTAAAATCAGAGCCAAACCATTCAGGAGAGAAGTTAGGAAACACTTTTTCAAGCAAAGGCTGGTAGAGGTGTGGAATTCTCTCCTACAAAAAGCAACAGATACTAGCTCAATTAATAATTTTAAATCCAAGATCGATAAATTTTTGCTATCCAAGGGTATTAGGGATTTGGAGCAAGGCAGGTGGATGGAGTTAGGATTCAGATCAGCCATGGTTTCATTGAATGGGGAAACAAGTTCGAGGGGCTGAATGGCCTACTCCTGTTCCTATGATTCAATTTCTTCAGTTTCATGCAATGTATGTTTAAAGTCATAAACATATGTGGGACATCCTGGAGAGATGTATGTTGGTCAGTGTTCTCGATCAGGCCAACATCCCCAGCATCGAAGCACCACATTCAACCAGCTCCGTTGGGCAGGCCACATTGTCCGCATGCCTGACACAAGACTCCCAAAGCAAGTATTCTACTCGGAATTCCTACACGGCAAGCGAGCCCCGGTGGGCAGAGGAAACATTTCAAGGACACCCTCAAAGCCTCCTTGATAAAGTGCAACATCCCCGTTGACACTTGGGAACCCCTGGCCATAGACTCGAGTCTCGTCGCCTAGAGCATGCAGAGAACAAGTGCAGGCAGCGGAAGGAGCGTGTGACAAACCAAACACCCCACACACCCAACGACTGTCTGTCCCACCTGTGACAGAGACTAACTGCCGTATTGGACTGTACAGTCACCTGAGAACTCACTTTTAGAGTGGAAGCAAGTCTTCCTCGATTTCGAGGGACTACCTATAATAATGATGACCCCCCCTGTGTAAGCCCCAGATAGAAGCCGATGATGTTGGACATCTTGGGGAGTTAAGGTTAACAATCAAACTTCTTTGTATCTTAAAGCAGCAGGCTTTCCAATATAAACATGATGATATTGAAGTATTGTAAAAGGAATGCATTGTCAGGCTTTCCGATATAAACAAGATTACTTTGAGGTGTCATGAGGAAAAGGCATTGCTTTTTTTCTGAAACAAAGTGTTTGTGAGGGAATAAATGTTAGCAATGACATGGTTAATGTTTCATTTTAAGGGAAGAAACATGGGAAGTAGATATCCATTGATTGATTGATTGATTAATTAATTAATTCACCCATTAACAGATAGCAATTGGTCAAAGATACTAGAAAATGTTATGTCAGGAAGTCTTGTTTAAGGTAAGTGGTTGAGGCAAACAATTGCAAACTGTTTACATAGATAGTGTGTTTTCAGATAAAGTGCGACATCCCTACTGACGCCTGGGAGTCCCTGGCCCAAGACCGCCCTAAGTGGAGGAAGTGCATCCGAGAGAGTGCTGAACACCTCGAGTGCATGCAGAAATCATGCGCAGGCAGCGGAAAGAGCGTGCGGCAAACCAGTCCCACCCACCCCTTCCTTCAACGACTATCTGTCCCACCTGTGACAGAGTCTGTGACTCTCGTATTGGACTGTTCAGCCACCAAAGAACTCACTTCAGGAGTGGAAACAAGTCTTCCTCGATACCGAGGGACTGCATTTTATGATGATGTTATCAGAGGATTTGGGAAATAGATAAATCATTGATATTTTCCTTTGATGTAGTCAAAATATTGTATATAAAGATACAGAAATTGAATATCCACTCTTTGTATACAGTTGAAGACCAATCACCTTTACTGTGCATCAATAAAGTCTGTTCCGTTTACTCGACTACGAAGGGCTCAATTTTCCCCAATGTCGTTTTTTGGTGCATTTCAAGAGTTACGCCCGTTTTTTTTGGCCCCGACTACTTAAAAAAAAAACTTGCAAGTTTCTACGTTCTAATTTTTGAAATTGGCGCCGTGCAAACTGTCCTTTAGCTTTGGAGAGATGGAGCCTAACGTCCGCATTGAAAAAAGGATAGCCCCCGCCCCGTTCTGCACATGCACAAAAAAAAAATGACGTTTTTTACGTGACTGCTGTGGGCAGCATGCCCAGTACACCTCCCAGTCTGCATTTGGCCATTTTTAAAGAGCTTTGTGAGAGAACTTTTAGAGTGCTGTTGAGAACTTTAATTCTCAGGGGAAAAATCACGAGCTGTAATATGCAATGCGGCTCAAGGACCAAGAATTTCTCACAAGAGGAAATGGAGACACTAGTTACTGTAATTGAGGCCAGATGGCACGAGCTGGATACCAGTAGAGGTCACATAAAAGTTTCACCAAAAGAAATGAAGAAACACTGGAACCAACTTGCAAAAGATTACTGTGCAATGGTGACCACCCCGAGGTCTGGAGGCCAGTGCAAAAAGTGGCAGGACCTTGGTCAAGTAGTTAGTGTAAGTAATATTTTCATTTATTCACTAGAATTGTAATTGTAAACGTGACCATCTGTATGTCCCACCCAGCAGAAAGACACCCTCTCTAAAAAGTTCTATTTTCATCTTTGCAGAGGAAGGTGGCACACAACAAAAGAGAGAGAACTCGAACAGGAGGCGGCCCAGCAAATCGGCACCCACTGAAACACTTGAAAAACAGGGTTCGCTGCTTTGATGGGTTCTGTCCGGAGAAAAGCAACCATCACTGCACAAGCTGGGCCCACACTCGAGGGAGAGGGCAAGTCCTGCAAATTCCACCTCCTGGCTTTGCTAAAAGTCAAGTCCTGCACGGGCTAGCCATGCTTCGGTTTCTGGGGATGTCTCCATCAGCTACGCTTCGGTTGATGCAATGTGCTATCATTCATCGTGGTCCTTCAAATGAGCCTGCTGCTTGCGCTGTGTGAGCCTACTCGTGCCACCTTCCCCCCTCCTCTGCTGCTAACCATTTGTCTCTTCAGTTATATTTTGCAGAATTTAAGGCCAACCTGATGAGCCTGAAGATGATTTCAGAAGATTCAGACGCGGACGAGCCTGAAGAGGAGAACATCTTCCAATCCCACCTTCCAGACCAAGAGCATGGGGGTGAGGGGGAGGGGGGAGGATAAAGCCCTCAATGTTGTACTCACTCTGGAGCAGGTGCAGGCGCCGCCCATTGAGGTGCTAGCCCCTTTCCTGAGTGGTACGAGTGTTGGGACATTCCATGGTTTTGCATAGTCCGAGGCTGCGGGTTCCAGTGGGGTGCAGCGAGCCACACCCAGGATGAGGAGGGGCAGGAGAGCTCGACCGCGTTCTCCTGAGGTGCAAGATGCAACAGATGTGGTTCAGATGATGACAATGAGTGCAGAGAGCATTTACCTTACGCGATCAGTCCTGGACACCATCAATGGGGTGGGTGATGAGGTATTGGGACAGTCGAGAAAAGTAACAACACTCTCACGAGAAATGGGAACACTGTCGGTGCACATGAGGGAGGGAGGGTCGCAGGTAGCAGATACATTGTTAGTGAACATGAGGGAGGGAATGTCGCGGGTAACTGATACACTGTTGGTGAATATGAGGGAGGGAATGTTGCAGGTAGTTGAGACACTGTCAGGGCACATGAGGGAGGGAATGTCGGAGATAGCTGCTGCTAGAAGGGTACATGCCAGACCACTCGGTCATTGATGGAATCAACAGCCACTCCCACGCCAATCCCCAGGCCAGCCTCTGAAGAGGCCCAAGCCGGGCCTTCCACATTATTGCCTGCCCACGCACCCCCATCAAGAAGTACGCATTGCCCGAGATGCTTGAAAGGATAAGCTTGGTACCAACCCGAGAAACGCTGCGCCACCGCCTGCGGGCAGGGGTGAAGTCACCAAGACCAAGGGCAGCGGGCGGTCTTCGAATAAGGTGGCGGAGAGAATGGTGCAGTCTTTATTTGCTGCTATTGTTGTTATTATTGTTGTTACTATTGTAACTGTTCTTAAATTAAACGTTTTCTGTAAGTGATGTAAATTTACAAGTTTAAAAGTTTGTAAGTGATCTTAACTGAAAACTTAAAAGTGTGATACAAGAATATTGTTATTAGTTAAGTACAAACAAGTGTTAAACATTTGAATAAAATATATTTTAAATTATAACTGAATCATTTCCATTATTTGTTCCATTATTAACACAACTTTTTGAACTAAAGAAGAATTATTTCCATTATTTGTTCCATTAACACAACAACATTATGGAACAGGTCCAAACAGTAAACATGGTCCATTTGGAATAGTTGCCGCTGTACCTTCAGGCAGCAAAGCATTCACAAATGAGCTGCTGCCAGAAGGCTCGAGCATTCGTTAAAGCCCGACCTCCTCCGTCATTGTGCTCCGAGTTCAGGTAGTTGTATGGCTTCCTCGTTCTCATCAGCAGCCACGCTCACCTCAGGTGGGTCTTCGACTACCAGTTGCTGCCTCATGATGGCTAAGTTACGCAGCATGCAGCACATAACAGTGAACTGACCGGCAATCTCAGGGGAGTATTGCAAGTAGCCTCCAGAATGGCCCAGGCATCAGAAATGCTGCTTCAAGATGCCAATGGTCCTCTATTATGCTGCGCATCGCAATATAGAAATATAGAAAATAGACGCACCAATAGGCCATTCGGCTCTTCGAGCCTGCACCACCACTTAATGTGATCATGGCTGATCATGCACTTCAGTACGCCATTCCTGCTTTCTCTCCTTACCCCTTTGATCCCTTTAGCCATAAGGGCCACATCGAACTCCTTTTGAATATATCGAACGAACTTCTGTGGTAGGGAATTTCACATGCTCACAACTCTGAGTGAAGAGGTTTCTCCTCATCTCGGTCCTAAATGGCTTACCCTTATCCTTAGACTGTGACCCCTGGTTCTAGACTTCCCCAACATCGAGAACATTCTTCCTGCATTTAACCTGTCCAATCACGTCAGAATTTTATATGTTTCTTTGAGATCTGAAGAGATAGCAAAGTTTCTGTTTAAAGAATGGACTCAGTCGAGAATATTTTGTGGATTTTATGGGGTCACCCTGCGCAGATATGTGAAAAAGCTGGTTTTGTTAAAACTCCAGAGACCGCATGGCAGTTAGCTCGGACAAAAGAACTGTCAGTCATCCATTGACAAAAGAGCTGTCAGCCAGGAAGGGGAGGGGCCATTCAAAGCCACTCTAATATGCAAAAGTACTTCTCACCTCCATCTCAAAAGAAGAGCAGAACAATGAACCCACTAGCCTGGCCAGCCATAGAGGAGCCGGGTTTTTCCCAACACAAAGACTGAGAGAGATGCCCAGATTAAGGGCCATCAGCCAAATACACACGGGTTGGATGGCCCATCACTGATCAAGTACCCGTGCTTAGAAACAAAGGGATTTTAAAGATTGGCGGGAAAGATAGGGGTAGCAAGACTCCCAGAGGTCTTTCCACTTTATTTTTAGCTTGGAGCTTGGAGTGAAGCTTGGAGCTTGCAGCTTGTATCTAGAGAGATCTCTCTCTCCATCTTGCTCCATCAAGATCGATGTACCAGAGGAAGTGGCCACAGTACCACAGAAGAAGCCACCGAGACTGAAGACCAGGCAGTGACTTCCCACAGCTGAGCTGAGAAAGGAAACTGGCTGCGTGTGGTGGTGAGCATGGTTGAGAGTGTCTCAAGCCAGTAACCAGATATCCCAGGCGAGCTGGGTAAGGGCTCAGGGTTTTCTCAGAAGTGAAGCTTTACAGGGCTATTCTGAGGAGGGTAATTCGTTGGTAGGGGTAGAGTTAGAATCCACCAGGGAATTACTGCATGTTACTAGGTCTCATTTCTGTACTGTATGTATGTTGTTTGTAACCTGGATTTTATTCTCCACAGAGACAGTGATTTCGTTTAGTAGTGCATGTTTTAAATAGTGTATGTTAGACCAAATAAATATAAGTACGATTTTTCACCGAAGCATTCCTGTCCGTGACTCATTTAATTTACACTCCGAATAATAATTCCCGAGTCTAGAACTTTCGTAAGGCGGGGGCGAATCGAACCGTCCGTCTAGCAATTGGGCTAGAATCAAAACCGTTTACAGATCCCCCCTCATTCTTCTAAATTCCATTGAATACAAGCCTAGTCGATCCAGTCTTTCTTCATATGTCAATCCTGTCATCCCGGGCTTCAGTCTGGTGAACTTTCGCTGTATTCCCTCATTAGCAAGATTGCCCTTCCTTAGATTAGGAGACCAAAACTGTACACAATATCCAAGGTGTAGCCTCACCAAGGCCCTGTACAACTGTAAGAGGACCTTCCTGCTCCGATACTCAAATCCTCTCGCTATGATGGCCAACATGCCATTTGCCTTCTTCACCATCTGCTATACCTGTATGCCAACTTTCAATGACTGATGTACCATGACACCCAGGTCTCGTTGCACCTCCCCTTTTACAAATCTGTCACCATTCAGATAATAATCTGCCTCAAATTTATCTACATTATACCACATCTGCCATGTATTTGCCCAAGCACCTAACCTATCCCAAGTCACCCTGCAGCCTCTTAGCATCTTCCTCACAGCTCACACTGCCACCCAGCTTAGTGTCATCTGCAAACTTGGAGATATTGCATTCAATTCCTTCGTCTAAATCATTAATGTATATTGTAAATAGCTGGGGTCCCAACATTGAACCTTGCGGTACTCCACTAGTCACTGCCTGCCATTCTGAAAAGGACCCGGTTATTCCTACTCTTTGCTTCCTATTTGCCAACCAGTTCTCTAGCCACGTCAATATATTACCCCCAATACCATGTGCTTTAATTTTGCACACTAATCTCTTGTGTGGGACCTTGTCAAAAGCCTTTTGAAAATCTAAATACACCACATCCACTGGCTCCCCCTTATCCACTCTACTAGTTACGTACTCAAAAAATTCTAGAAGATTTGTCAAGCATTATTTCCCTTTCATAAATTCATGCTGACTTGGACTGATCCTGTCACTGCTTTCCAAATGCGCTGCTATTACATCTTTAATAATTGATTTCAACATTTTCCCCACCACTGATGTCAGGCTGAAGGTCTGTAATTCCCTGTTTTCTCTCCCTCCTTTTTTTAAAAAGTGGGGTTACATTAGCTATCCTCCAGTCCATAGGAACTGATCCAGAGTCTATAGAATGTTGGAAAATGACCACCAATGCATTCACTATTTCTAGGACCACTTTCTTAAGGATGCAGTCTATCAGGCCCTGGGGATTTATCGGCCATCAATCCATCAATTTTCCGAACACAATTTGCTGACTAATAAAGATTTCCTTTAGTTCCTCCTTCTCGCTAGACCCTCGGTTCCCTAGTATTTCCGGCAGGTTATTTGTGTCTTCCTTAGTGAAGACAGAACCAAAGTATTTGTTCAATTGTCTGCCATTTCTTTGTTCCCCATTATAAATTCACCAAATTCTGACTGTAAGGGACCGACATTTGTCTTCACTAATCTTTTTCTCTTCACGTATCTGTAGAAGCTCTTGCAGTCAGTTTTTATGTTCCTTGCAAGCTTACTCTCATATTCTATTTTTCCCCTCCTAATTAAACCTTTTGTCCTCCTCTGCTGAATTCTAAATTTCTCCCAGTCCTCAAGTTTGCTGCTTTTTTTGACTAATTTATATGCCTCTTCCTTGGATTTAATACTATCCCTAATTTCCCTTGTAAGCCACGGTTGAGCCATCTTCCCCTTTTTATTTTTATGCCAGACAGGGATGTACAATTATTGAAGTTCATCCATGTGATCTTTAAATGTCTGCCATTGCCTATCTACCATCAACCCTTTAAGTATCATTCGCTAGTCTATCCTAGCTAAATCACGTCTCATACCATCGAAGTTACCATTCTTTAAGTTCCGGACTCTAGTCTCTGAACTAACTGTGTCACTCTCCATTCTAATGAAGAATTCTACCATATTATGGTCACTCTTCCCCAAGGGGCCTCGCACAACAAGATTGCTAATTAATCCTCTCTCATTACAAAACACCCAGTCTAGGATGGCCAGCTCTCTAATTGATTCCTCAACATATTGGTCTAGAAAACCGTCCCTTATGCGACATGTTGTATTCCCGCTCAGCTTCCGTTCGGGTTACGCGCAGGGGCTTCATGAGCCAGGTGGCGGGGCCGTACCCCTTGTCTCCCAGCAGCCAGCTCTGCCCTTCTGGCTGCTGCTGAAACGTGGCAGATATAGCGCTCTCGTGTAGGATGACTGCATCATGGGTGCTCCCATGGTATCATGCATCAACTGCCATGATGCTGTGCATGTCGTCACAGACGAGCTGCACAAACACGGAGTCGAAGCCTTTTCTGTTCCTGTACATCTCGGAAACCTCCAAAGGTGCTCGCAAGGCGATGTGGGTGCAGTCAATGCAGCCCTGTATCTTTGGGAACCCAGCAATCCTGGAGAAGCCCACAGCCCTGTCACGCCTTGCCTCGGTGGTCATGGGGAACTTCATGTAGTCATTCCTCTTGGCATATAGTGCAGCAGTCACCTGCCGAATGCAGATATGTGTTGCATGTTGAGAAATGGCGCACACATCCCCAGTTGTGGCCTGCAATGATCCAGATGCATAAAATGAAAGTGCAGCTGTAACCTTTGCTTCAACTGACAAAGCAGTCCTCCTGATGCTTCTCGGGCGCAGGTCTGCTTTTATTAACTCACAGATCTTGTTACAACTTCTTTGCAGAAATGCAGCCTTCTCACACAGTCTGCATCACTGAGGTTCAGGTATGAACGCCTGCCTCGATATACCCGATGTGGGTAAGGCCTCCTGCCCATCATCCTACGTGCTCTGAGGTTCTTCATGTGATGATGTCTAATCAATCTTCTCCTCTGCAGCACCATCACCCAGAAAGCTTGCACCAGGCATTGTCAATATTGCCTCCATAATTAAATTGTAACTTTGCAAGGAGGTCAAAACAGCAGGACAAAGCACTCAACCTTCTTTCCTCTCTCTCTATTCCCAAGATCGACGCCCTAGTATGGACCACACCCTGGTCTGCACATGCGCTTAGAACG
This sequence comes from Pristiophorus japonicus, assembly GCF_044704955.1. Taxonomy (NCBI): domain Eukaryota; kingdom Metazoa; phylum Chordata; class Chondrichthyes; family Pristiophoridae; genus Pristiophorus; species Pristiophorus japonicus. The sequence goes on from NW_027254365.1 coordinate 471,581, forward strand.
GGAAGCTCAGTATTAAGTGAAGACATTTGGGGCAACGAAGTTTAATGCAATTCTTTAATTTTTGATATTTTTCAAAGTACCACCCCACCACCGACCGAACGGCTCCTCACCGGGCTCGAGGGCCAGCCAGCAAATCGCTCCCTCGCCCAGACATAGGGGCTCAACGTCCACCAACCCCACCGCCCCACCGCCCCCCCCGCCCACCCACCCCACCCCCTCCCCCCCAACCCAACTGGGCTTCTTTTGAAGCTGCTGTATAGTAGATGGGTTCTCATCCCTTCAGTTCGGCTTCCACCCCCCCACCCTCTTTTGAAGCTGAGCCCCGAGCCCGTGTCTGGGCGAGGAAGCGATTCTGCCGGCCGACTTTCGGTGGTGGCGTGGTACTTTGAAAAAAATCAAAAATTAAAGAATTGCATTAGACTTCCATTTTCTCCCTTTTGGCTTCATGATGCATATTCTTTGTCTTCTTGACTCCCTCCAAAACTTCACCTAAAAACAATGGTGTCTTTCTGCGCTGATTTTTTAATGTGTGCTGGTTTTTCTTAAGTGCCCAGAAGGTTTTGTAGGAGTGGTCACATACACCGTCCTAGGAAAAATGTAAGTTGGCCAAACTTGCTTAAATGTGAAAAACTGGCGCAGACATCAGGTTACACCCCCATGACACAAATAAACACTAACTTAAAAAAATCGTACCAAACTGAGTTACACTGGCGTAGAAACTTTGGGGAAACTTGGATATTTTAATTAACACCAAAAAATGCGGCACACGTCAAATAAAAAACAGCGCAGATAACTGGGGAAAATTGAGCCCGAAGTCTCGTGCTTACTCGAAAGTGTTGTTGTGAACCAGAGGAGAAAGGAGATTGCTTAACAATGTAATATGAAATAAAGTGAGAATTGTTTCGATTTAAGGGCATGATACTGTATTCACCTGTATTTGCCGATGTTATTCAGGTCTGCTAGTTGCGATTCTGTGATCTGTCTGGTGTAATGCTGGAAGAGTGGCATCCTCCACACTCTATCTCCAGTCACAACACTAGCCTAAACAAGAACAGTACATGCTCAGCATTATCCATTATGGTTAAAAATGCACCATCCAAAACTGAAAAGGACATTAATTAAACCTAAATTCTCAATGAAAAAACATTCTATTCATATTACTAGTGCTACACTTTAAAAGATAACAAGGTGAATAAACTATCAGCACAAATTTTAATGATTTTCAAGCTACTCCACACATTGCTAATTAGACCATGCATTGTTACTAATAAAAGCACCAATTGTTTAGAATCTGAGTGCGGTAAATTATTTAAAAATAGATGTGTTTTTGAGCCACCGTGCTTATGAAGGACTTGAATGGAAGATGGGGCTGGATATAAAAATTGCCCTTTCTTGTTACAATATTATGGCCCTATAATATAGTCGAACATCAACTTACAAAATAAATTAGGGTATTTAGTTTTAAATACACTTTTGATTGCAGTTCTGCAATTGATTGATTGCAAGATTGATGACGACTTGTTATTCCCAAATTCCTGCTGATGTTACTATATCACTGTACGGTACAAGCGGTGATAGAAGCTGGTTGGTCAAGTTAACAGACTCACTATGCTGTTGGTTCGTTGTTCTTTCTGAAAATTCATGGTGGCTAACCAGGAGGGAGAATCAAGGCTACAGTACTTGAGCAGTGCCGACTCACTCTATCTCTAAGCTGTCCTGGTCTGCAGTTCTGTTTCATCCCTCGCCTCATTCTTAACCAAAAACTTTTTTCCTTCCTTTCAGGTGTCAAGGATTGTAAACTTCAACAACTCTTGGACACCAACTCCCCTCCGGAACCTTCTTCCCCTACACTTCCCTCTGATCCCATCCCTTCTTCCAATCTCACCCCCTGCAGTATTTTCACTATCCCCTCTGACCTTCCTCTCTCTGACCCCGAACGATCAGTCCTCAGCAAAGGCCTGAGCTTCATCCCTTTACGCTCCCACCTCAATGAATTTTGAGCTCGGCACGATACTGAGCTCTTTTTCCGCCGCCTTCGCCTCGGTGCCCACTTCTGCAGCCAGGAGTCTTTCCCCCCCCCCTTCTCCCATTTTCAGAATTCTCGCTCTACCTGGACCCCTCCCCCTCTGGCCTTTAATCCTCTCCAGACCTCTTCATTGCAAACTGCCAATGGGACATTGGCTGTCTCAATTTCTCTGCTCCCCTCACTCACTCCAACCTATCTCCCTCTGAACTTGCAGCACTCCGCTCTCTCAGATCCAACCCCGACTTTGTCATTAAACCTACGCTCCCAGCATTCCTAAGGGACCACTCCCTCTGCGACACCCTGGTCCATTCCACAGTCACCCCCAGCACCCCCTCCCCTTCCCATGGCACCTTCCCTTGCAAGCGAAGTAAGAGAGGAAATAGCAGAGGCTTTGACCATCATGTTCCAGTCCTCTTTGGATCTGGGCATGGTGCTGGAGGATTGGAGGACAGCTAATGTAGTACCCTTGTTTAAGAAGGGAGAAAGGGATAGGCCGAGTAATTACAGGCCTGTCAGCCTAACCTCAGTGATGGGAAAATTATTGGAAAAAGTCCTGAAAGACGGGATAAATCAGCATTTGCAAAGGCAAGGATTAATTAGGGTCAGCATGGATTTGTTAAGAGAAGATTGTGCCTGACTAACCTGATTGAATTTTTTGAGGAGGTAACCAAGAGGGCCGATGAGGGTAGTGCGTACGATGTAGTATATATGGACTTTAGCAAAGTTTTTGATAAGGTCCCACATGGTAGACTGGTCATGAAGGTTAAAGCCCATGAAATACAGGGCAAAGTGTCAAGTTGGATCCAAAATTGGTTTGGAGGTAGGAAGCAAAGGGTAATGATTGATGGATGGTTTTGTGACTGGAAGGATATTTCTAGTGGGGTTCTGCAGAGCTCAGTACTGGGACCCTTGTTTTTTGTAGTATATATCAACGATTTAGATTTGAATTTAGGGAGTATGATTAAGAAGTTTGCAGACAACACTAAAATTGGCTGTGTGGTTAATAATGGAGAGGAAAGTCATGGACTGCAGGAGGATATCAATCTACTGGTCAGGTGGGCAGAGCAGTAGCAAATGGAATTTAATTCAGAGAAGTATGAGGTGATGCACTTTGGGAGGGCTAATAAGAAAAGGGTATACACATTAAGCGGTAGGCCACTTAATAGTGTAGATGAACAAAGGAACCTTGGAATGCTTGTCCACAGATCTCTGAAAGTAGCAGGCCAGGTGGATAAGGTGGTTAAGAAGGTATATGGAATGCTTGCCTTTATTGGCCGAGGCATAGAATATAAGAGCAGGGAGGTTATGCTTAAAGTGTATAATACGTTGGTTAGGCCACAGCTGGAGTATTGCGTGCAATCTGGTCGCCGTATTATAGGAAGGACGAGATTGCATTAGAGAGGGTGCAGAGGAGATTTACTAGGATGCTGTCTGGAGTGGAGAATCTTAGTTATGAGGACAGATTGGATAGGCTGGGTTTGTTCTCATTGGAACAGAGGAGGTTGAGAGGAGACCTCATTGAGGTGTACAAATTATTGAGGGGCCTGGACATAGTGGATAGTAAGGGTCTATTTCCATTGGTGGAGGGATCTATTATGAGGGGGCATAGTTTTAAGGTGCAAGGTTTAGAGGGGATTTGACGGGGGCTTCTTTACGCAGAGGGTTGTGGGGATCTGGAACTCGCTGCCTGGAAGAGTGGTGGATGCAGAAACCCTCACCACTTTTAAGAGATGGTTGGATGGGCACTTAAAGTGCAGCAACCTGCAGGGTTATGGAGATGGTCATTGGGATTAGACTGGATGACCTTTTGTTGGACGGAGCAGATATAATGGCAAGTACTACAGGGAATAGAATACGGCCAGGGTGATCTCCTGGACTAGTTTTGATCGCCTGGATGAGTCGGAGAGGAATTTTCCCAGATTTTTTCTCCCTAAATTGGCCTGTTTTTTAAATCTGGCTTTTGCTTCTCCCAGGAGATCACATGGCTCCGGTTGGGGTGGAGTGTAGAATGTTTTAGTATAAGGGGTGTCACAGTTGTGGTGAGGCGGATTGGTTGGGCTGGGTGCTCTTTGCTTTTCCATCATTGTTCATAGGTTTATATGTAACCTTTAGGGCTGCTGGCCAGGGGCCGTGTGGCTCTTTGTCAGCTGGCATGAACTCGATGGGCCGGAATGGCTGTCTCCTGCGCTGTAAATTTCTATGTTTTTAAGCGCAGGAGATGCAACACCTGCTCTTTTACCTCCACTCTTCCCATTATCCAGGGCCCCAAATACTCCTTCCAGGTGAAACAGCAATTTACATGTACTTCTTTCAATTTAGTATACTGTATTCGCTGCTCACGATGGTCTCCTCTACATTGGGGAGACCAAACGCAGATTGGGTGACCGCTTTGCGGAGCACCTCCGTTCAGTCTGTAAGCATGACCCTGAGCTTCCGGTTGCCTGTCACTTTAATTCCTCGCTCCACTCCAAAATTTCCGTCCTCGGCCTCCTACACTGTTTCAATAAAGCCCAACGCAAGCTCGAGGAACAGCACCTCATCTTTCATTCAGGCACTTTACAGTCTTCTGGACTCAACATCAAATTCAACAATTTCAGATAACCTCTGCCCATTTTTGGCTCCCTCCCCCCACCCCCCACCCCCGCAATCTTGTGTTTTTTTTCTCTTTGTCTCCAATGGCAGCTGGTCATTATTCCGTCATTAACACCCTATCGAGACTAACCTTTTTCTAACTCCTGGCATTACCATTTGAATTCGGCCCATCATCCCTTTGTCTTGCTAATCTCACCTACCTTCCACCCTATTACAGACCTTCCCTTCTGTTCTTTCTTCCCCTCCCCCTTTCAGTGCCCCTTAAGAATCTGTTCTTTTCAAACGTTTGCCAGTTCTGACAAAGGGTCATCGACCCGAAACGTGAACTGCTTTTTTTTCTCCACAGATGCTGCCTGACTCGCTGAGATTGCCAGCATTTTCTGTTTTTACTACCGTACTGTAGCTCTATCTCAGACCTATACTTCCTTCAAGCCTGGTTTTCTCGCACAAGTGTAGAATCGCAGAATTAGCCCACAGCTCCATTTATTTTTTTTGAAGTGCTTTAAAATAGAAATTAGATTTTACAAATAAATCGGCAATCTTTTACATACAACACTGCATAAACTATTCTTACTTGTCTGAGGTGCCCCCACAACCAGTCAGAGTTGGTGAAAACTCCAGTAGCTGCTGATCCCAGAGCAACATCGATTGCACCTGTTAAAATAGCTCAAATCAAATCGCTGCAGTTCAAATTTTTAAAAACGTATTAATGATTACATTTCAGTCTGACTACCAAAATCTTACGTAAGGCATAATCAACAACTTCTCTGCTATCACAATTGTATATATTACAATATTGTAGTGGTTATGTTACTGGACCAGACAGAGGTCTGGACTAATGATCCAGAGTACGAGAGTTCAAATCCCACCATGGCATGTTGAGAATTTGAATTGAGTTTTTAAAATCTAGAAATTAAAAAAAAACTGGTTTCAGTAAAAGACCATGATGCTGTCAGATTGTTGTAAAAATCCAACAGGTTCATTAATGTCCTTTAGGGAAGGAAACCTGTTGACCTAGTCTGGCCTATATTCCAGTCCCACACGGTTACTCAGTTACATCAAACCACTACAAAGAATATCACAGGGACGACAGGGGTTCAAAAAGGCCCAGCACCACCGCCCACATCACAATCATTTTTTTAAAATTCTGAATTAAATGTTTTGCTTTGAACACATTTCAAAAGTTGTCAAGCAAAGGAGTTCTAATGTCAAATTGGCACAATGATGCAGTTGTAGTTGGGATGACTTTCTCAGCACTTTAATTCCTAAAGAAATTGGCAGATATTGCATAGTTGTCATCACATGCACTTACTGACTTTGTGCAGGATCAAAGAAAGTTAGCTTTACAATACCTGTTAAAGTTGCTGCATTTACAACTGCTTTGGGGTTAAAGTTGTGTGCATAGCACAGGGCATCAGCGAGTATCAAACGGCCTTCAGCATCGGTGTTATCCACCTTAAAAATAGAGAATTCAAGCAGAGAGGACTTAGAAAACTTCACTGAAATAAGATCCGTAACCAGAATCCCAACATGTAAAATAATTGAACACTTAAGATTCTGGTTCAAATCAATTACTTCTGATGGTTTCAAAAATAATCTATTTGAAAACACAAACCCACCAACCCCACTCCCAAGATCAAGCTTCAGTCTTCAATCCCATCAGTTACTAGCTCCAGTAGTGGATAAGGTAGCATAGTGGCTTTGGGCTCAAAATTGGCCCCTGCAGATTTTTGCCGCACTCACTGGAGTTGCGCCGCTTTTGTAGGATGAAAAGGACTCTGAAAAAATGTCCTCCGATTCTGGTCGCTGTGTTGTCTCTTCCAGGGCTTGGCGCGGCGTGGTCAGTCAATTGGGGGCTGGAGCTAGGGCCCTGCGCCAGAAACAGTGCCGGCAGCTCTCCACATGTGCATTACAGTGTGCGCGCACGTGCAGTAGCTCCTGCCTCCAGCCTCTCGGTGTGCATGCTGCAGCGTGGGACCCATGCGTTCCGCCCCTAGCCCAGGCCGAGTGGCCGATTGCACAGGCCAGCCCGTTGCAGGAGAAAATGCTTCGTTCGGACCGGACATCGAGATCGTGTGGCTGCAATAGCGTGTTGTTTATAATTTATAATTAAGTTTATAATTAAGTACGTAACTCTATAATTATTGCAGAATATGGGAAGCAGTTAGCTGGTGTTTGGTTATTTTAAAATGCGATTCCAAGTATGACCGGCACTATGCAGCTCTCCACTTTGAAGCCAGCTTGAAAGCTCCAGTTCAGCACTTTATCTCTTGGGCTTTGTTTGAATGGCATTGCTGTTTGCTGCTCGTTATGTTAATGTTTGCTAAGATTTGTTGTGGCAAGTAATGATTTGTTGGCACAAGCAATGGTGTGCTGCCACCCAGAAACTGTCATATCCTCTCCATTTGGGACTTTGTGCAGAATTATAGTAGTGGGGCAGAAATCACACTGTACACGGTAAGGGCTGAAGTCCATGGGGGTTTGCTGTGGGATCGTCGTTGTGCTAAACCACTTTCTTTAATTATCTTTAATTAGTTGTGAGATTAGGGCAATTTAATTCAACTTTTACTTCTTTTATTTTTGTAGTTTAAGCTTCCATGAATGCTTCTGTTGTATAGTAAATTAACTTTGCGAAGTTTGTCATATGATGTCCTGTATAGCTGTTTTATCCTATTCACATTCTTTAGTCAAGTCATTAAGTTCTGCTGGCCTCCGATGTACCTACCGTCACTGATTTCTTAACTCTCCACAAGGGTTTTCTGTGCGGCCACAAGTGGCCACATACACTGGCCTAAGTTAGTTTGGAGTAACTATTAGCTGTCCAAAGTGGCTGGTAATGCCCGCTTTTGAAAAAAAGAACTAAACTAAAAAAATCCTAACTAACTCACTTACACTGGCGCAAATTGAATGTGCAAAATGGGGATTTTTAAGATACTCCAGAAAAATCAAGTTGCTCCAAAAAAAATGGAGCAACTCCTGGCCAGTTTTGAGCCTTATGTTATGATACGAGTAATCCAGAACCTGGACTAATGATCGAGAAACAAGAGTTCCCCCATGTAAACTGGGGACATTTAAATTCAGTTAATTAAATAAAAATCTGGAATTTAAAAAATCTGCAAAAACCCAACTGGAAGGAAAGGAAAGCTTCTATCATTACCTTGTTTGTCCTTTATGTGACCCCAGACCCACACCAATGTGGTTGACTCTAAACTACCCTCTGAAATGGCAGCACAACACCACCTTCTCAAGGGCAATTAGAGATGGGCAATAAATGCCGGCCTTGCCAGCGACGCCCACATCCCTTGAACGGAAAACAATCCCAGAGTGACACTCACAGCAATTCTTTCTCCTATGGGGAAAATGCTGAACCTTCCCTCAACAACTTTAATTGATAATATAGCTCAGGTTGCGTCATCACATATTTAAAAAGTAAAAAAATTGAAATTCAATTCTGGGGCTTAGGGGTCTGAGTAATTTTTAGCCCCACCACATTCCTCTTCCCCTTATAGTCCACCACCCTCCGCACCCCCCCCCACCAGACAGTCAAACTGAATCAGACTAGTTGCATTCAGCATCCTGTTCAACTGAGCTGATCTGTAGACCCACATTCTACCCCATACCACGTTCACTTGTTTCCACGTGATTCTGGCTCTACCTCACCACTCAATGCTGCTGAAACATGTATAAGTGCCTTTTTCACCAGTTCCAATACTGACCTCTCTTGCTGCATAAACTCTGCAGCTTATATCCTGTCTCACACGAAGTCTCATTCATCAGTCAACCACATCCTTCACAAACAGCACTGGCTTCCAATCCCCAATCCATCTCTGCATTGTCTGTTGGTGGTGATGTTGTTGTCAGCCATCCGTTCTACAGTTTCCAAATCCTAGGCTGAAATTGTTATGTATCTGGACTAGTATCTGCTCTGTACAGCCACCAGCGGGCTCATTCCACGGAGTCCCAAGGGATCTCATAATCCCTTGGGAGCACAGGTATTTAAGAGTGCTTCACAGGTTGGAGAGGCACTCTGGAGACCTGCAATAAAAGACTACGGTCACACTTTACTTTGAACTCACAGTGTTCAGTCTGACTCTTTCTCCATACACAACAACTGGCGACAAGATACAGATAGCGAACCCAAAGATCCAGAGAACAGTGAACATCCTGGAGAAATTTTCAGAGGGAGATGATTGGGAAACTTTTGTGGAGCGACTCGATCAATACTTCATGGCCAACGAGCTAGATGGGGAAGAGACCGCGGCCAAACGTAGAGCGATCCTCCTCACCGTCTGTGGGGCACCAACGTATGGCCTCATGAAGAATCTACTTACTCCAGCGCAACCCAGGGAGAAACCGTATGACGATTTGTGCACACTGGTCCGAGAGCATTTAAACCTGAAGAAAAGCGTTCTGATGGTGAGGTACCGGTTCTACACCTACAAAAGTTCTGAAGGCTAGAAAGTGGCGAGTTATGTCGCCGAGCTAAGACGCCTTGCAGGACATTGCTAATTTGAAGGACATTTGGAGCACATGCTCAGAGACTTTTTCGTACTTGGCATTGGCCACGAAACCATACTTCGCAAACTTTTGACTGTAGAGACCCCAACCTTGAGTAAGGCCATAGCGATAGCCCAGGCGTTCATTGCCACCAGTGACAATACTAAGCAAATCTCTCAGCACACAAGTGCTGCTACAAGTACTGTGAACAAAGTGATGATGTTTTCGAATCGTAATGGACAGGGCAGGTCACACATACCTGCAGTTACACGTCTGCAGATGTCTCAGAGTCCAACATCAAGGGTGATGAATGCAAGGCCATTAACACCTTGTTGGCGCTGCGGGGGTGATCATCGTTTCCATTCATGCCGATTCAAAGGATACATTTGCAAGGGCTGTGGAACAATGGGACACCTCCGACGAGTGTGCAGGCGAGCTGCTAGGCCTGCTAAACCTGCAAACCACCACGTTGCAGAGGACAACAGATCCACGGAGGATCACGACGAAACAGAACCTCTGATAGAGGAGGCAGAGGTGCACACATTCAACCAGAATTGTTCCCCGATAATGCTGAAGGTTGAACTAAATGGACTCCCAGTGTCAATGGAGCTGGACATGGGCGCGAGCCAGTCCATCATGGGCAAAAAGACTTTCGAACGGTTGTGGTGCAACAAGGCCTCAAGGCCAGTCTTAAAACTCCAATTCGCACGAAACTAAGAACTTACATGAAAGAACTGATTCCTGTAATCAGCAGTGCTACTGTAAAGGTCTCCTATGATGGAGTGGTGCACAAGCTACCACTCTGAGTGGTACTGGGCGATGGTCCCACGCTGCTCGGCAGGAGCTGGCTGGGAAAGATACGCTGGAACTGGGACGACATCCGAGCGCTATCGCCTGCTGACGACACTTCGTGTGCACAGGTCTTAAACAAATTTCATTTGCTGTTCGAACCAGGCATCGGGAAATTCCAAGGAGCAAGAGTGCAGATCCACCTAATTCCGGGGGCGCGACCCATCCAACACAAGGCGAGAGCAGTACCGTACATGACGAGAGAAAGAGTAGAAATCGAGCTCGACCGGCTAGAAAGAGAGGGCATCATCTCACTGATCGAGTTCAGCGAGTGGGCCAGTCCTATTGTCCCAATCCTCAAGGGAGATGGCACCGTCAGAATCTGTGGCGACTACAAAGTAACTATCAATCGTTTCTCCCTGCAGGACCAATACCCACTTCCAAAAGCCGAAAACCCCTATGCAACGCTGGCGAGAGGAAAGACGTTCACTAAGCTGGATTTGACCTCAGCCTACATGACGCATGAACTGAAGGAATCATCGAAGGCCCTCACCTGCAACAACAAGAACCAAGGTCTTTTTGTTTATATCAGGTGCCCGTTTGAAATCCGATCAGCGGCGGCGTTATTCCAGAGAAACATGGAAAATTTACTGAAGTCGGTCCAGCACATCGTGGTCTTCCAGGACGACATCTTGGTCACAGGTCGGAACACAGTCGAGCATCTGCAGAACCTGGAGGTTCTTAGTCGGCTCAACCACGTGGGGCTCAGGTTAAAACGCCCGAAGTGCGTTTTCCTGGTGCCTGAAGTGGAGTTCTTGGGAAGGAGGATTGCGGCTGACGGCATCAGGCCCACCAACGCGAAGACGGAGGCAATCGAGAATGCACCGAGGCCACAGAACGTGAGGGAGCTGCGGTTGTTCCTGGGACTCTTGAACTACTTTGGTAACTTCTTACGAGTCTCAGCACCCTGCTAGAACCACTGCATGTCTTACTACGAAAAGGGGGCGAAAGGGTTTGGGGCAAAAGCCAAGAAAATGCCTTTGTAAAATAGAGAAAATTGTTATGCTCAAACAAATTGCTTGTGTTGCATGATCCATGTAAGCGTTTGGTACTAGCATGTGATGCGTCGTCATATGGCGTCGGGTGTGCATTGCAACAAGCCAACGATTTCGGGAAACTTCAACTGGTTACTTATGCATCCAGGAGCCTGTCTAAGGCCGAGAGAACCTGCAGCATGATTGAAAAAGAAGCGTTCACGTGTGTCTATGGGGCAAAGAAAATGCATCAATACCTGTTTGGGCTAAAATTCGAATTGGAAACTGACCATAAGCCACTTATATCCCTGTTTTCCGAGAGCAAAGGGATAAATACCAAAGCATCGGTCCGCATCCAGAGATGGATGCTCATGTTGTCAGCATACAACTATGCCATCCGCCACATGCCAGGCACAGAAAACTGCGCCGATGCTCTCAGTAGCCTGCCATTGCCCACCACTGGGGTGGAAATGGCGCAGCCCGCAGATCTAGCCATGGTTATGGAAGCATTTGAGAGTGAGCAATCACCCGTCACTGCCCGGCAGATCAAAACCTGGACAAGCCAGGACCTCTTATTATCTCTAGTCAAAAGCTGTGTGCTTCACAGGAGCTGGTCCAGTGTCCCAGTGGAAATGCAGGAAGAGATAAAGCCGTTCCAGCGGCTCAAAGATGAAATGTCTATACAGGCAGACTACCTTCTGTAGGGCAATCGAGTAGTGGTCCCCAAGAAGGGCAGAGACACCTTCATCAATGACCTCCACAGTACCCACCCAGGCATCGTAATGATGAAAGCGATAGCCAGATCCCATGTGTGGTGGCCCGGCATCGATGCGGACTCAAGAGTCCTGCGTTCACAGATGTAATAAATGCTCGCAGTTAAGCAATGTACCCAGGGAGGCGCTGCTAAGTTTATGGTCTTAGCCCTCCAAACCGTGGTCTAGGGTACACATCGACTGTGCAGGCCCGTTCTTGGGTAAAATGTTTCTTGTGGTTGTAGACGCGTAATGCAAGTGGATTGAATGTGAGATAATGTCGCTAGCACGTCCGCTGCCACCACTGAAAGCCTGCAGGCCATGTTTGCCACACATGGCTTACCTGATGTCCTGGTGAGCGACAACGGGCCATGTTTTACCAATGCTGAGTTCAAAGAATTTATGACCGATAACGGAATCAAACATGTCACATCTGCCCTGTTTAAACTAGCGTCCAATGGTCAGGCAGAAAGAGCAGTGCAAACCATCAAGCAAGGCTTGAAGAGGGTAACTGAAGGCTCACTGCAGACCCGCCTATCCAGAGTCCTGCTTAGCTACCGCACGAGACCACACTCACTCACTGGGATCCCACCTGCTGAACTGCTCATGAAAAGAGCACTTAAGACAAGGCTCTCGTGAGTTCACCCTGATCTACATGAACAGGTAGAGAGCAGGCGGCTTCAACAACGTGCATACCATAATAGCGCAAATGTGTCACGCGAGATTGAAGTCAATGATCCTGTATTTGTATTAAATTATGGTCAAGGTCTCAAGTGGCTTCCCGGCACTGTCATGGCCAAAGAGGGGAGCAGGGTGTTTCGGGTCAAACTTTTAAATGGACTCATTCACCGAAACACTTGGACCAAATCAAATTCAGATTCACGGACTACCCTGAGCAACCCACCTTGGACCCTACCTTTTTTGATCCCCCAACACACACACCAGTGGCAACCGGCACCACGGTTGACCACGAAGCAGAACCCATCATCCACAGCAGCCCTGCAGGGCCCAACACACCAGGCAGCCCAGCAAGGCCAGCTGCACAGCAGCCCAGCGAGGGCACAACAAATGACTCAACAACACCAGCTTTCACACCGAGACGATCAACCAGGGCAAGAAGGGCCCCAGATCGACTCACATTGTAAATAGTTACACTATTGCCTTTAGGGGGGAATGTTGTTATGGAGGGGAGGGACTGGGCATGAGACAACACTATTCTGTATGACAGCACTTAATGGTATACTGTACCACTACAACTAACCTGTAAATAAGACATGTAAAAATCTATATACTCTATACACCCACCAGAGGGCTCATTCTCCAGAGTCCCAAGGGAGCTCATAATCCCTTGGGAGCACAGGTATTTAAGAGTGCTTCACAGGTTAGAGAGGCACTCTGGAGACCTGCAATAAAAGACTAAGGTCATAATTTACTTTGAGCTCACAGTGTTCAGTCTGATTCTTTCTCCATACACTACAGAAATTATCTTGTTTTCTATCCCCAAATTCAAAGAAAAAAAATCTGCCATCTTTACTCTTATGTGGAGGGGAGGGGCTGGGCAAGAGACAACACTATTCTGTATGACAGCATTTAATGGTATAGTGTACCACTAATACTGGAACAACTAACCTGTAAATAAGACATGTAAAAATCTATTACATATTAAAATCGATGAGTGGGTTATAACAATCCATTTCAAAATGTATTGAAAACTCCTATGTTAGGCCCTGTCTACAGCAGTGTTCTTCAATAGACAATTGCTGACTAGCCACAGGTGTGGCTAGTGACACCATTTTGGCCACATGCACTAATTTTAATAGAAAACACCTTACATACACTCACACAATACAGGTACATGTACTTCACGTGCATATTTATTTACCAAACATCGACCCCCATTCAGCAATCAATGAAGTAAGGCACTCACAACGATCAAAAAACACACTTGCACTCTGTTATTCATCTTACTATTTTACCAACAAACGCACAAAAAGGTTAAAGTACACATGCGTACACGTGCAAATAAATATTGAGATCAGATGTTCAACAACAGTGATTAATACTCCCTTTTTATTTGCTAATCAGAAATGCAATTAGCCACATCTGGATACCCAATTAGCCACAGGTCGCTCATCGCTAATGTATTGGACAACACTAGTTCTGTGGCAAAACCCATTATAAAATTGGCACTAGTTATCTACAATACCAGTTATGCCTGTAGATGGCACGGTGATTGTTTTTTTCAATATCAAATGTCACATTATAACAGGGAATGGTACCCTAGTGGTTAAGGTACTGGACGAGCAACACAACTGTGAACTCAACTCCCAGCATGGCAAGTTGCAAAACTCAATTCAATAAACCTGGTCATTTGTACACGAGCATAAAAGCTATTGTCATAAAATCCAAATGATTCACTCATGCTTCAAAGAACAGAACCTGCTGTTCTTACAATGGTCTAAGTGGTTAACTCAATTCCACCAGGGATGGGTAATAAATTCTGCTTTGCCAGTGTTGCGTATATCCCAAAAATAAAAGTTAGCTCCACAAACAACAAAGTTCAAAACATGGGTGGAACCTACTTGCAGGTTTTGGCCACCAAGTGTCAATGTGATACAGTCTTGTGTCTGAGCAAGCAAACATGTTAGTAGAAGTATTAGTAAATTAAAAACGCGAATTAAATTACATAGAATATACAGCACAGAAATAGGCCATTTGGCCCAACCAGTCCATGCCAGTATTATAAGAACATAAGAAATAGGAGTAGGAGTCGGCCCTACGGCCCTTCGAGCCTGCTCCACCATTCAATATCATGTCTGATCATCGACCTCAACACTTTACTGCCCGATCTCCATATCCCTCGATTCCAAAATTCTATCTATGACAGCCTTGAATATATTCAGAGACTCAGCATCCACAGCCCTCTGGGGCAGAGAATTCCAAAGAATAACAACCCTGAGTGAAGAAATTCCTCCTTATCTCTGTCTTAAAATGACCTACCCCTTATCCTGAGACTGTGCCCCCTAGTTCTAGACACTCCAGCCAGGAGTAACAACCTCTCAGCATCTACCCTGTCAATTCCCTTCAGAATCTTGTATGTTCCAATGATATCACCTCTCATTCTTCCAAACGCCAAAGAGTGTAGGCCCGTTCTGCACAATCTCTCATCATAATACATTCCTCTCATCCCAGGAATCATTCTAGTGAACCTCCGTTGTACCGCCTTCAAGGCAAGAATATCCTTCCTTCGATCAGGAGAGCAAAACTGCGCACAGTACTCCAGATGTAGTCTCACCAAGGTCCTGTACGATTGTAGCAAGACTTCCTTACTCTTATACTCCAAACCCCTTGCAATTAAAGCATATTGTATTAGGGGTAATGTATTGACGTGGATAGAAAACTAGTTGGCAGACAGAATCAGGGAAAGCCATAACGGGGAAGTCATAACGGGGAACAAAGAAATGGCAGACCAATTGAACAAGTATTTTGGTTCGGTATTCACGAGTATTCTCTAGTAAGAAGGAGGAACTGAGGGAAATCCTTATTAGTCGGGAAATTGTGTTGGGGAAATTGATGGGGTTGAAGGCCGATAAATCCCCAGGGCCTGATGGATTGCATCCCAGAGTACTTAAGGTGGTGGTCTTGGAAATAGCGGATGCATTGACAGTCATTTTCCAACATTCCATAGACTCTGGATCAGTTCCTATCGAGTAGAGGATAGCCAATGTAACCCCACTTTTTAAAAAAGGAGGGAGAAAGAAAACAGGGAATTATAGACCAGTCAGCCTGACATCGGTAGTGGGTAAAATGATGGAATCAATTATTAAGGATGTCATAGCAGCGCATTTGGAAAGAGGTGACATGATAGGTCCAAGTCAGCATGGATTTGTGAAAGGGAAATCATGCTCGACAAATCTTCTAGAATTTTTTGAGGATGTTTCCAGTAGAGTGGACAAGGGAGAACCAGTTGATGTGGTATATTTGGACTTTCTAAAGGCTTTCGACAAGGTCCCACACAAGAGATTAATGTGCAAAGTTAAAGCACATGGGATTGAGGGTAGTGTGCTGACATGGATTGCTAACTGGTTGTCAGACAGGAAGCAAAGAGTAGGAGTAAATGGGTACTTTTCAGAATGGCAGGCAGTGACTAGTGGGGTACCGCAAGGTTCTGTGCTGGGGCCCCAGCTGTTTACATTGTACATTAATGATTTAGACGAGGGGATTAAATGTAGTATCTCCAAATTTGCGAATGACACTAAGTTGGGTGGCAGTGTGAGTTGCGAGGAGGATGCTATGAGGCTGCAGAGTGACTTGGATAGGTTAGGTGAGTGGGCAAATGCATGGCAGATGAAGTATAATGTGGATAAATGTGAGGTTATCCACTTTGGTGGTAAAAAGAGAGACAGACTATTATCTGAATGGTGACAGATTAGGAAAAGGGGAGGTGCAACGAGACCTGGGTGTCATGGTACATCAGTCATTGAAGGTTGGCATGCAGGTACAGCAGGCGGTTAAGAAAGCAAATGGCATGTTGGCCTTCATAGCGAGGGGATTTGAGTACAGGAGCAGCGAGGTGTTGCTACAGTTGTACAGGGCCTTGGTGAGGCCACACCTGGAGTATTGTGTACAGTTTTGGTCTCCTAACTTGAGGAAGGACATTCTTGCTATTGAGGGAGTGCAGCGAAGGTTCACCAGACTGATTCCCGGGATGGCGGGACCGACATATCAAGAAAAACTGGATCAACTGGGCTTGTATTCACTGGAGTTCAGAAGAATGAGAGGGGATCTCATAGAAACGTTTAAAATTCTGACGGGTTTAGACAGGTTAGATGCAGGAAGAATGATCCCAATGTTGGGCAAGTCCAGAGCCAGGGGTCACAGTCTAAGGATAAGGGGTAAGCCATTTAGGACCGAGATGAGGAGAAACTTCTTCACCCAGAGAGTGGTGAACCTGTGGGATTCTCTACCACAGAATGTTGTTGAGGCCAATTCACTAAATATATTCAAAAAGGATTTAGATGTCGTCCTTACTATTGGGGGATCAAGGGGTGTGGCGAGAAAGCAGGAATGGGGTACTGAAGTTGCATGTTCAGCCATGAACTCATTGAATGGCGGTGCAGGCTCGAAGGGCCAAATGGCCTACTCCTGCACCTATTTTCTATGTTTCTAAAGAGTAGGAATAAACGGGTCCTTTTCAGAATGGCAGACAGTGACTACTGGGGTACCGCAAGGTTTAGTGCTGGGACCCCAGCTATTTACAATATATATTAATGACTTAGAATAAGGAATTGAATGTAATATCTCCAAGTTTGCAGATGACATTAAGCTGGGTGGCAGTGAGAGCTGTGGGGAGAATGCTAAGAGGTTGCAGGGTGACTTGGACAGGTTAGGTGAGTGGGCAAATGCATGGCAGATGCAGTATGATGTAGATAAATGTGAGGTTATCCACTTTAGTGGCAAAAACAGGAAGGCAGATTATCTGACTGGTGACAGATTAGGAAAAGGGGAGGTGCAACGAGATCTGGGTGTCATGGTACATCAGTCATTGAAAGTTGGCATGCAGGTACAGCAGGTGGTGAAGGCGGTAAATGGCATGTTGGCCTTCATAGCGAGAGGATGAGAGTATAGGAGCAACGAGGTCTTACTGCAGTTGTACACAGCCTCGGTGAATATTGTGTACAGTTTTGGTCTCCTAATCTGAGGAAGGACATTCTTGCTATTGAGGGAGTGGAGTGAAGGTTCACCAGACTGATTCCCGGGATGGTAGAACTATCATATGAAGAAAGACTGGATCGACTAGGCTTATATTCACTGGAATCTAGAAGAATGAGAGGGGATCTCATAGAAACATATACAATTCTGACAGGATTGGACAGGTTAGATGCAGGAAGAATGTTCCCGATGCTGGGGAAGTCCAGAACCAGGGGTCACAGTCTAAGGATAAGGGGTAAGCCATTTAGGACCGAGATGAGGAGAAACTTCTTCACTCAGAGAATTGTGAACCTCTCTACCTGTGGAATTCTTTACCACAGAAAGTTGTTGAGGCCAGTTCATTCGATATATTCAAAAGAGAGTTAGATGTGATCCTTACAGCTAAAGGGATCAAGGGGTATGGAGAGAAAGCAGGAATGGGGTACGGAAGTTGCATGATCATATTGAATGGCCTACTCCTGCACCTATTTTCTATGTTTCTAACATGCCATTAGCATTCCTCATTGCTAGCTTTTTGTGTTTATTGCACAAGGACACCCAAATTTCTCTGAACATCAACATTTAAAAGTTCAACATTTAAAAAATATTTTGTTTTTCTATTCTTCCAACCAAAGTGAATAACCTCTCATATCCCTGCATTATACTCCCATCTGCCACCTTACTGCCCACTCACTTCGTCCATCTATATCCCTTTGCAGACGCTTTGTGTTCTCCTAACAGCTTACTATCCCAACAAGTTTTATATTGTCAGCAAACTTGGATACATGACACTCGGTCCCTTCATCTCGATCATTAATATAGATTGTAAATAGCTGAGACCCCAGCACTGAACCTTGCGACACCCCACGAGTTACAGTCTGCCAACCTGAAAAAGACCCATTTATCCCTACTGTGGAAATTTACTTTCTAAGTTACATTTTCTGTTAAATGTACCCTTTTGTAATAAAACAAAATGGAGTCTCAGTTCTCCCAGAAGTCCCTACAGCAGACAGCCTGTCTCTGTATAAACATGTTAACCTTGATTGATAGCCAATTAATTTAGAAGTTTGGGAGCCATCTGTGTGAGTGAGGGAACCTTGAATTTACCCTCCCTGTCTTGTAAGAACTATACTCCCTGCTAAATAACTGTCGCTGTGTTAAATCTTAAAAGTATTAGACAAAGGCTGTATAGATAAGTAGGAAATTAAAACAAGGATGTAATGTTAATCAAGTGATTGAAGAACTCCTTATCTGTATTTGCTGACCGCAAGGGCAGAACTGATACACGTGATGGAACCATAATTTCTTTGTTTGTTCTTCTGTATAAAGATAGTGTGTTTTTGTATTACTGTAGAAGTCTTTGCGGAGCTTTTGACTTAGCAGGACTTTTCCTTGCAGCAAGTATATTAAAGGGACATCTACCGAGCTGTTTATGTCTGAGTTTCACTTTTTTTTAGTTAAATTGAGAGTCGAGGTTTCGACACTACTCTGTCCATGCTCTATCATTGCCTCCAATCCCATGAGTCCTTATCTTGTGTAATAACCTTTTATGAGGCACCTTATTGAATGCCTTTTGGAAATCCAAATATACTACATCCACTGGTTCTCCTTTATCTACCCTGCCTGCTAGTTACATCCTCAAAAGACTAATAAATTTGTCAAACATATTTCCTTTTCATAAAACCATGTTGACTCTGCCTAATCATGTTATGATTATCTAAGTGGCCTGATACCACTTCCTTAACAATGGATTCCAGCATTTTCAATGATGTTTGTTGTCAGGCTAACTGGCCTGCAGTTCCCAGTTTTCTCTCTCCCTCCTTTCTTGAATAGCGATGTTACATTTGCTACCTTCCAATCTGCTGGGACCGTTCTACAATCTAGAATCCTGAAAGATCAAAACCAATGCATCCACTATCTCTGCAGCCACCTCTTTTAGAACCCTAGAATGTAGGCCATCAGGTCCAGGAGATTTGGCGGCTTTTAATCCCATTAGTTTCTCTAGTACTTTTTCTCTACTTATATTAATTACATTAAGTTCCTTACCCTCACTAGACCCTTGGTTTCCCACCATTTTAGGTATGCGTTTT
Source organism: Pristiophorus japonicus (assembly GCF_044704955.1). Lineage (NCBI taxonomy): Eukaryota > Metazoa > Chordata > Chondrichthyes > Pristiophoridae > Pristiophorus > Pristiophorus japonicus. The sequence goes on from NW_027254365.1 coordinate 491,052, forward strand.
GCGTCTTCTACTGTGAAGACAGATGCAAATTATTTGTTTAACGTTTCTGCCATTTTCTTATTCCCCATAATAATTTGTCCTGTCTCAGTCTCTAAGGAACCGATGTTTACTTTAGCTATTCTCTTCCTTTTTACATACTTGTAGAAGCTCTTACAATCAGTTTTAATATTTTTTGTTAGTTTTCTTTGACTATTTTTTCCTTTTATTATTCAATTTTTTGGTCATCCTTTCCTGGTTTCTGAAACTCTCCAAATCCTCAGGCTCACTAGTATTCTTCACTACATTATAAGCTTTTTATTTCAATCTAATGCTATCCTTAACTTCATTAGTTAGCCACGGATGTATCACTTTTCCTGTGGAATTTGTGTTTCTTAATGGAATGGATTTTTGTTGAGAATTATGAAATATTTATTTAAATGCTAGCCATTGCTTATCTATTGCAATACCTTTTAATCCATTTTTATGATCTACCTCAGCCAATTCACCCTTCATACCTATGTAATTGGCTTTATTTAAGTTTAAGACTCTAGTTTCGGACTTACTCTCAAATGTAACGTGAAATTCGATCATATTATGATCACTCTGCCCCAGAGGACCCTTTACTGTGAGATTGCTAATTAACCTGGTCTCATTACACAATACAAGATCTAAAATAGCCTGTTCCCTGGTTGGTTCGATGACGTATTGTTCTAGGAAACTGTCCTGAATGCATTCCATGAACTCGTCCTCCAGGCTACCTTTACAAATTTGATTTGTCCAGTCTATATGAAGATTAAAGTCCCCCACGATTATTGCAATACCTTTGTTACAAGCTCCTACTATTTCTTGATTAATATTCTGTCCAACGGTATAGCTACTGTTAGGGGGCCTATATACTACTCCCACCAGTGTTTTTTGTCCCTTGTATTCCTTATCTCCACCCATACTGATTCGACTTTCTGATCTTCCGAGCCAAGATCCTTTCTCTCTACTGTCCTTATATCATCCTTTATCAGGGCTTACATGCCGCCCCCCCGTCCTGAACCATTCTGCCTGTCTTTTCAAAACGTCAAGTACCCTGGAACATTTAGTTCCCTTGCAACCATGCATCTGTAATGGCTATTAGATCAAACCCCTTTATCTCTATTTGTGCCACTAATTCATCTATCTTATTACGAATGCTCCACGCATTCAGATAGAGCCTTGAATTTGTTTACCATTATTCCCTGCTTTGACCTTGTTCTCTGCTGCCATTAAACTCTCTGTCCCTTCCTGTCACACTCTGCTTATTTTTACCCAAACCCTACACTGCTCTATAGCATTGACCTTTCTCTTTATGTTCCATTTGTGCCACCTCCCGTCATTTCTCATCTAACTATCGGCATAACCCTATATTCCCTTGTGCCTCATTTGCTTATCTAGCCTCCCCTTAAATGCATCTATACTATTCACCTCAACCTGTGGTAGCGAGTTCCACATTCTCACCACTCTCTGGGTAAAGAAGTTTCTTCCGAATTCCCTATTTGGTTTTTGGTAACTATAATTCCCTCTTCCAGCTGTTCAACACATCCTCTCACTTCACCCAATGACTAAATCCTCTCCAAGGTGCTTGTTCTCCACTCTGCCATTCTGTAATCCCAAAGCTATGCATGATGGCCTGTAATTTTGCTCTTCCCCACAAGTGGAAATACTCACTCTGGGTCTACTTTATCAAAACCTTTCCTAACTTTAAAGACCTCTATTAGGTCACCCCTCAGCCATTTCTTTTCAAGAGAAGAGAAACCCAGTCTGTTGTTCCTTTCCGGATAGGTACAACCTCGCAGTTCTGGTATGACCCTTGTAAATCTTTTTGCAACCAGAATTGTACACAATGACTATATCCTCTGCATGATGCTTGTTCTCCAAGTTTGGTCTAACTGAGGTTCGCTACAAATGTAGCGTAACATCTCTACTTTTCAATTCTGTCTCTCTAGAAATAAACCCTAGTGCTTGTTTTATTTTTATGGCCTTATTAACCAGTGCGCTACTTTTAGTGATTTGTGTATTTATACTCCTAGATCCCTTTGCTCAGCCTTCCAGCTGTTCATCACATCCTCTCACCTCGCCCAATGATTAAATCCTCAGCATGGTGCTTGTTCTCCACCCTGCCGGTCAGTAATCCCAAAGCTCATTGTAAGTGAGCAATCGCCTTGTAATCTGTTTCATCAGCTTCCTCTGCGACCTCCCCAGGCCGCCCTTGCACAAAACTCTTAGTTTCCTTGTCTGCTGGATCTGCCTTGCACTCCCTGTCACATCTGCTAATCGGTCTTCTCGCTTGCTCAGTCACCGTTCTGCCAAACATTTCGTGTTTTTAGGCAAGCACTGAAATCCAGGTCCTGCAAGTCCCACCCACCACCCCTATCAAAATTTCTATTCAGTAACACTGGCAGGAATTCTCACCTCAACCTCATTTAGAATCATTTCACTCTCCCACCTGACTGCTACCCTCCCCTAAATGACATAAGAACACAAGAACCTCCCCACACACTGAGCAGCTTTCAGCCCCGCCATGCTCAACAATTTGTCGCTACTAATCAGCCTTTTGGCCCTTGCCAAACGCCCCCCTCCCCAACACTGAAGGCCCACTATTACCCTCCACTGTCCCTCCCATCACTGGGAAGCGAAATCAACTTTGGCACTCTGCCTCTCTTTCTTTCAGAATGACAAGCTGGAGACATCGTCACATGCCTCCACCAATTCTGCTCTACGGGCAGCTGCTAGAAGTTCACAGTATTTAAGCCATTTGATTTTCTATCATACCTGCTCTCTGCTCAGTGCCCATGACAGCACAGATGAGATTATGACCAACATTAATGGGAAGTACAGTTCTGTTTCATGTCTCATTATTCTATGGCACGGCATATTGGTGTTCCATTCATCTGCCCTAACGTAACACTGTAACATTTTTTTAAATGATGGTATTCAAACAAATATCATTTAAGAAGATCCATCACAGAGATTGCATCTACAGTGGGTACTGATATCGTCAGAGCTTCAATTACTTTTGTCAAAAGGGGGAATGTTGGTCTATTAAACATAGCTAATGGCGAGATTATAACAGACAATAAAGAAATGGCAGTCTCGTTAAATAATTTTTTGTATCCATTTTCACAGCAGAGGAAGAGGACAAAATATCAGCGGCAACATTCCAGTAAGCTGATGGTTGTCCAGCAGTCTGGAGGTCCAACACAGGCCATTCAGCGGCTTTTAAATGGAAAAACAGCGCATGCATGGAAATTTGCATGGCCTGCACAACCTGTTAAAGGGGCCATGCACTCAAAAACAAACAGTGGGAACATTAGCCACAGTACAAGAGTACCAAAAAATAAGTAATGGGGAGGAACTTATGATTTAATACAAGTTAAAAATGGCAATGGAAAAAATAATGGTACTTGAGACAAAAATCTCCAGGACCTGATGGTTTTGCAGATTTCCACTACCCTTGATGTGAAAAAGTGCTTTCTGATTTTATCCTGAATGACATAACTCTAATTTTAAGATTGCCCTCTTGTTCTGGATTCTCCCGCCAGAGGAAATAGTTTCTCTATCTACCATATTGAATTCCTTTATTATTTTAAAGACCTCAATTAGATTCGATGAGGAAACTGAAGATGAGTTTGTCATAATTTTCTGAAGCTCTCTAGATTTGAGAATTATGCCGTATAAAATTGCAATTAGCACTCTATTTAAGAAGGGAGGAAAGGGAAAAACCTGTCAGTTTAACATTAGTTGTGGGGAAGTTACTGGAATCTATCATTAGAGACAGTGATTTAACACTTGGACATGTATGAGCTGATCAGAAAGTCAGAATGGATGTTTGATAGGTAGATCCTGTCTTGACTTTTTGGAGATCACTAACATTGTGGATATTGGAGTGTCTATGAATGCTGTCCATGTGGATGTCCAGAAAACATTTAATAAGGTTCTGCACAAAAGGTTATTAGCAAAATTAAAAGCACACGGAATTGGTGATAAGCTTGTGACATGGGTCGGTACTTGGTTGAGAAGTAGGAGATAGAGTAGGGTTAAAGGGAATGTATCCCATCAAACAACTTAACTACATCACAACATTTACTGTAGCACAGATAGAACACTCTTAGATCCATTCACATGTAGCACTAAGTAGAAAATGACTATCACTGCCCTTAAAAAACATTTTAACAATTAAACATTACTTTACCTGTATTGTTTTCCCATTCATTGCTTTGACTACATCACCAGGTTTATTTGCTCTGCCATTCAGCATATTCTCACACAAAGGAGCCAGACCTAAAAGATGCATTAGCCATTAGTAATAAAGCTTTACCACCAAAATTAAATGTGTGTCTCCCATCTCCTAGCATCCCCAAATGGAGGTGGCAAGAATTATATGCACCCACTATTCAGAAAAGTGAAATCTTTGGTTCAGTACCTGATTCTTCTCATTCTTTCACAATTTAGAGACATTACACACTATTGACAGGATTTAAAAACACTCTTCAATGCACTCAGTGCTCATAAAGTGGTGATTTTCTATATAATGAGGGGGTCACCTCAGAGAAGTAAGAACAGTTTGTATGAGGACTCTCTGGAAAAGTGCAGATTGGACCTAACCCAGTTCTTTTTGGGAGGGGGGAGCAAGGGAACAAGGCACTTAAAACCTCTCCCCTTCCCAGCTAAACTATTTAGTTAACAAATAATAGTTAGAACAAGATCAATTCTGGAACTAGGAGATTAAAATAAAAATTGAGGTAATTTTATAACAAAGGAATTTCCAGTGCTGTCCTCCAGAGATGTAGATTTTTAACCCTTTAAGCACTAAAAGAAATATGAACATAATATTCACACGCACAAAATTACAATTTATTCCAGGAATGTAAATTAAATTGTGACTCTACGCAATACTCGCTTTAAAATGGCATATAAATTGTGTAGATACAGATAATGCTTCCACATGTTAAATACAAGAAATTACATTCAGTACTCAAGGGGTTCATGATGAAATCTTCTGAAACTACTAAATTGTGCACTACTAAAGTTGGTAATACCTCCCAGTTTCCAGCATCACAAGAGAATCATATCCCAATGTTTTACCTATAATGTTAAGGGGAAGTTTCAAAGATGCTGCGGTGATGATGGCAGAACAGATTGTTGCTGCTCCTCCCATGTCAGCTCTCATTGCATCCATACCTGACGCAGGTTTAATTGAGATTCCACCACTGCCACAAGAGAAGGTGAAGATGCAGTTAGCTAAAACATAACTCCACATGCATGACTGCAAAATGTTACAATCAAAGCTTGTTCTTAAAACAATGATATAGCTGCTCCCATCGTATGAAATCCAGTTAGAATGAATTTGCTAGGAACCCAAGTGAATTGCTGTGGTCATAGTGCTCTCAGACAGGATATTCCAGTTATCTTTTCAAAATTATGTAGCAACTGAATCAAAATCTGGAAAACTCAACTAACGAGAGAGTTTGCTTTCACATGCCAGTTGATATGTCGAAAGCTGGATCAGGGTAGGATAAAGGTGCGACAGGGTGGGACCATGGCTCAAGCAGAGATTTACTTTGCTGTTGGTGAAAATTCAATGAAAGCCTCCACTGTGGAAAAAAATGACTTTGATTTAGAAAAAAAATGACTTTTGTCATGGGAGTTTGAATTGGAACAATTTCAGCACACTCCAAAAACACCTGTGATTCAAAACTGGGCAGGTGGGAACTTTAGTAAAGACTATGGGCTAGAAATTGGCCAGCCTTACACCCATTTTTTAGGTGATATTTCGCCTTTTTTGACGTTAAAAGGTGCTCACCTAAATTGGCCAAAGTTATGCGGCAGCGGTTTTGAAAAACCTTGAAAATTGGACCGCCGACGTGCATCGCCAAAAAAAGCGCTATCACTTTAAATTGACCGTTCGACGCACCAGTATTCTGCGCGAAAAAAAACGTCAGGTAAAAAGCTGCATTGCCGCCTCAGAAACAGCAGCAAGTACGAAGACCTAGAAAAAAGATAGGTTAAAGTTTTTATTTTTTTAATTCTTTTGCAGCGATTACTTAGTTAAGGGTCTTGTAAATGTTTTGTGAATTTAGATTTTTTGTTTTTTGCAATTTATTTTGTTTCTCCTCCCCCCTCCCAGGACCTGTCTTTTTAGCGGTAATCGGTCTCGAACAAAAGTTGTCGAGGATTGTGGTTTCCACCGCGAATCCTCGTGCAATGCCAATTTTTACCGTCGCCCGCATTTTGTTGCCAATTTTACCCCTTAAAAAAAATAGTGGTATTTGTAACGGTATTTTTGCGCAAAAATGCTGGGGAAAAAATGCTATCGCCAAAAGTTCAATTTCTAGCCCAAAGATTCAATCTCCAATCTTCTGATTGAGAAGCCAATACGACATATGGAATTTAAAAAAATATTAAGCAGTGAAACCACTCAGAACTTACCTGTCAAATGTTATACCTTTTCCTACAAAGACTAATGGTGATTCACCCGAGATTGTGGAACCGTTATAGTGAATCTCTAAGAAAACTGGTTCTTCATCTGAGCCTTTAGCTACACTAAGGAAAGCTCCCATCTGTTGTTTCTCAATCCAGGATTTGGGTCTATGAATAATGTAAGAAACAGATGAAAAACAAACATTATTGTAAACTGCCTTCAATAAAACAATGTCTTACATAATAACCATTCCTTTTAATTCACTCATCGTTGGCAAAGCTGGAAGTGTTTGCCTATTCCTGGTTGCACCGAGTGGCTTGCTAGGCCATTGCAGCAGGCAGTTAAGAATCAATCACATTGCTGTGGAACTGGAGTCACATATAGAACAGATCGGGCAAGGACAGCAGATTTTCTTCTCTGAATTACATCAGTGGGTTTTACAGCAATTCGAGACTTTAATGGTGACTTTTTACTGATACCAGTTTTTTTTTGATAACTGAATTAAAATTCTCAAACTGCCATGGTGGGATTTGAAATCACGTTCTTTTGATGATTAGTCCAGGCCTTTATTTCCCCACCATCCCATGTAGTGAATCATGTGAATAGAATTAGCTCTTGGATGCACATAACACTCTTGTTCACATATTTGAAACTAAGTGCTGGATGATGATATGAATGCTTTTTATTAGTCAACCTAGACATAGATGGCTCAGAAGAGTTGCTGAAAATTATGAATCTGATGAGAGTTACACAATAACATTGGTTAAAGCTCTGCCAAGATGCATTTGATTCTTCTACTGCAAACCTTGAGTTGAACATAGTAGGTGTAGGCTGCGGCCTTTTCCTTTGGAGATTTATCCTCCTTCCTCACCAAATTTCTCTGGTTCTCTCCCTTTGCTGGGGTATGGTTTCACAAGTGCCAGGTGCTCTCTGGTACCATATCCAAGTGATCATTCTGAATGTTGACTGGGAGTGTTGCCAGCTAACTCAGCAGGAATAGGGGAATCCAGTCTCACAGCTTTCCAGTCTGCATGGCTCAGCTATTCATTACTTCAACTCATTGGGTTAGGGGAGTGAGGTTTGTCCTTGCAGTTTTTATTAGGAGCGAATAAATACAAAAAAATCCTGAGTTACTGTTATTCCGCACTTTGGCAAAGCAATTTAAAAAATGAACACATAACTCTTTTAGCCGTCAGTTAAGTTACACCGGCAGGTAATAAGACTGCCGACAGTCTGTCTCAAAGAGGAAAAGCCTTCATTTATTTTTACAGCATAAACACAATATATTAAAGATAACATATACAGGGGACTAAGAACAGATAATAGAGAAGCATTCTCTGTATTAACCAAACTGTTCACAGTCTGAAGTTTTCCTTTGCCACATCTTAATAAATTAATAAAAGCGGACCGTGAACCATTTGCACTCTGCCCTCCAGCCTTTTTCTCATAAGTACTGCAACTCTACATTTAATGTTACCATTCTCAGAACAGGATGCCAGAATTACCTTATGTGTACTTTGACTTTATCACCTGTTGAATGCAGTGCTTGTTGAATGGCCTCAGCAAAACTGGTTGGAGTTAAATAATTAGCTGGTGCTTCCATCAAATGCCGTGCTAAATTCTGTCCTTCTGCATACAAAACTCCTTTCTGCCAAGCGTCACTTTCCAAACTTGCAAAAAAAAATACAGGTTTTTTTAAAAATGTGCACGTTAAATTCAATGCAATTCAATGAAGCAACGATATTCAGCTATCAGATCTAAATGACTGTCAGACGAATCCGTTAAAATAAAATCGAGTCTGCAGTCTTCAGTACTTATTTGAGCAATTTATGTAGTTTCAAAAGGGCAGCATTTTTTCCTTAGAGTTCTTGTACCAAATTACAGAAATCAGCCAAAAAGATGAGTTTTACTTTAAAACCTAATTATTTACAGTACTGAATACCAGAAAAGTGGTTATTATTGCAGGTAAGTGAACAGGTTTAATTAGATTCCATGGGCTCAAGTTTTGGCCTGATTTGCTCCTTTTTTTTGGAGCAACTAGTTTAGAATGGAGCATCTTAGAAATTGCAATTCTCGGCATTTAGTTTGCTCCCGTTCTGGTGAGTTAGAATAGTTTCATTTTAGAACAGATTTTTTTTCAAAAGGGGGCGCGTCCAGCTACTTACGCCTGTTTTACAAGTTTAGGCAAGTTACAAAAACCTTACTCCAAACTAAAATGGAGTAAGTGTAGATTTTTGTACGCTCAGAAAAACCTTGCCTACACTTATAAATCAGGCGTAGGGAACGATAGATTGGGGGGGGGGGGTGCCAGGAAAGGGGGATTACAAACATTAAACACTTCACTTTTACAAATAAAGAGCCATCATCAATAATAAATGATATATAAATCAATAAATCAAT
>NW_027254366.1:0-5000 GCF_044704955.1 Pristiophorus japonicus
CCCCCAGCTCGACCCCACCCCCTCCCCTCCCCTACCCCCTCCCCTCCCCCACCCCCTCCCCCTCCCCCACCTCAACCCCACCCCCTCCCCCTCCCCCACCCCCTCCGCCTCCCCCTCCCCCTCCCCGTCCCCCTCCCCCACCCCCTCCCCCTCCCCTCCCCCACTCCCTCCCCCACTCCCTCCCCCTCCCCCAACCCCTCCCCCTCCCCCCGCCCCCACCACACGGACAGAGCGGCTCGAGGGCCCCCCCCCGCCCCCCACAATGGGCAACAAATGGAAATCAGAAGCAAGTTACCAAAAAGAACATATGGAATACGTGAATGGAGAAGTAATTGCGGGGCTGTGGGGAAGGAACACGGGCGGGGAGAGGGACTACCTGGCTGGATCTGTCACAGAGGCGGTACAAGCGGGATGGGCAGAACGGACTCCTCTTCTGCTGAGAGCTTCTGTGATTCTCTCAACATCTGCCCAAGTTGCCCTGGTTTGTCTCTGTGTTTCTTTGAATTTGTACCAATTGTATTGTATCTTGTTCCATCTGAATTATACATGTGCTCACATTCCCAATGCAATCCGGATTCCAGGCTCCTTGGTAAGTCTCTCTATTCCGTCAGCTTTCACTGATAAAGTCCTTCGCTCAGAACTTCTGAAGCTTGTTAAAGTTTTTGTGGTTGTGAAAGATGTTAACTGGACCTGGCAGGGATTTGGAGGAGGATTATTGGTCACTGTGATATTCGAACAATATCACAAAATGGTCGCTGAAAATGTAAGCTTCATGCAGAACAGGAGGAGGCCATTGGGCCCATCGAGCCTGTGCCGGCTCTGTGACAGAGCGATCCCATCAGTCCCACTCCCCGCTCTTTCCCCACAGCCCGGCAAATCTTTCCCCTTCCAGTATTTACCCAATTCCCGGTTTGGAAGTTACTATTGAATCTGCTCCCACCGCCCTTTCAGGCAGCGCGTTCCCGATCACAACAACTCGCTGCGTAAACACATTCTCCCCATCTCCCCCTCTGGTTCCATCGCCGATTATCGTCAATCTGTGTCCCTCTGGTTATTAAAAAATAGGAGCAGGAGTCGGCCATTCGGCCCCTCGAGCCTGCTCCGCCATTTAATAAGATCACGGCTGATCTTCGACCCGTTAACGCTCCCGATCCCGATCGCGCCCCGTTAACGCTCCTGGTCCCGATCCCGCTCCAGTAATCCCGTTGATCCCGATCACGCCCCAGTAGCCCCGTTGATCCCGATCGCGCCCCAGTAGCCCCGTTGATCCCGATCGTGCTCCAGTAATCCCGTTGATCCCGATCGTGCTCCAGTAATCCCGTTGATCCCGATCACGCCCCAGTAGCCCCGTTGATCCCGATCGCGCCCCAGTAGCCCCGTTGATCCCGATCGTGCTCCAGTAATCCCGTTGATCCCGATCGTGCCCCAGTAATCCCGTTGATCCCGATCGTGCTCCAGTAACCCCGTTGATCCCGATCGTGCTCCAGTAATCCCGTTGATCCCGATCACGCCCCAGTAGCCCCGTTGATCCCGATCGTGCCCCAGTAATCCCGTTGATCCCGATCGTGCTCCAGTAATCCCGTTGATCCCGATCGTGCCCCAGCAATCCCGTTGATCCCGATCGTGCTCCAGTAATCCCGTTGATCCCGATCGTGCCCCAGTAATCCCATTGATCCCGATCATGCTCCAGTAATCCTGTTGATCCCGATCGTGCCCCAGTAATCCCGTTGATCCCGATCGTGCTCCAGTAATCCCGTTGATCCCGATCGTGCTCCAGTAATCCCGTTGATCCCGATCGTGCCCCACTAATCCCGTTGATCCCGATCGCGCCCCAGTAATCCAGTTGATCCTGATCGTGCTCCAGTAATCCCGTTGATCCCGATCGTGCCCCAGTAATCCCGTTGATCCCGATCGTGCTCCAGTAGCCCCGTTGATCCCAATCGTGCTCCAGTAATCCCGTTGATCCCGATCGTGCTCCAGTAACCCCGTTGATCCCGATCGTGCCCCAGTAATCCCGTTGATCCCGATCGTGCCCCAGTAATCCCGTTGATCCCGATCGTGCCCCAGTAACCCCGTTGATCCCGATCGTGCCCCAGTAATCCCGTTGATCCCGATCGTGCTCCAGTAATCCCGTTGATCCCGTTCGTGCTCCAGTAGTCCCGTTGATCCCGATCGTGCTCCAGTAGTCCCGTTGATCCCGATCGTGCCCCAGTAATCCCGTTGATCCCGATCGTGCTCCAGTAATCCCGTTGATCCCGATCGTGCTCCAGTAATCCCGTTGATCCCGATCGTGCTCCAGTAATCCCGTTGATCCCGATCGTGCTCCAGTAGCCCAGTTGATCCCGATCGTGCTCCAGTAGCCCAGTTGATCCTGATCGTGCTCCAGTAATCCCGTTGATCCTGATCGTACTCCAGTAATCCCGTTGATCCTGATCGTGCTCCAGTAATCCCGTTGATCCTGATCGTGCTCCAGTAATCCCGTTGATCCAGATCGTGCTCCAGTAGCCCAGTTGATCCCGATCGTGCTCCAGTAACCCCGTTGATCCCGATCGTGCTCCAGTAACCCCGTTGATCCCGATCGTGCTCCAGTAACCCCGTTGAACACGATCGTGCCCCAGTAATCCCGTTGATCCTGATCGTGCCCCAGTAATCCCGTTGATCCTGATCGTACTCCAGTAGCCCCGTTGATCCCGATCGTACTCCAGTAATCCCGTTGATCCTGATCGTACTCCAGTAATCCCGTTGATCCTGATTGCGCCCCAGTAATCCCGTTGATCCTGATCGTACTCCAGTAATCCCGTTGATCCTGATTGCGCCCCAGTAATCCCGTTGATCCCGATCGTGCTCCAGTAATCCCGTTGATCCCGATCGTGCTCCACTAATCCCGTTGATCCTGATTGCGCCCCAGTAGCCCCGTTGATCCCGATCGTACTCCAGTAATCCCGTTGATCCTGATCGTACTCCAGTAATCCCGTTGATCCTGATTGCGCCCCAGTAGTCCTGTTGATCCAGATCGTGCCCCAGTAATCCCGTTGATCCCGATCGTGCTCCAGTAGTCCTGTTGATCCTGATCGTACTCCAGTAATCCCGTTGATCCTGATTGCGCCCCAGTAATCCCGTTGATCCCGATCGTGCTCCAGTAGTCCTGTTGATCCAGATCGTGCCCCAGTAATCCCGTTGATCCCGATCGTGCTCCAGTAATCCCGTTGATCCTGATTGCGCCCCAGTAATCCCATTGATCCCGATCGTGCCCCTGTTGTCCCGTTGATCCCGATCGTGCCCCAGTAATCCCGTTGATCCCGATCGTGCTCCAGTAGTCCTGTTGATCCTGATTGCGCTCCAGTAATCCCGTTGATCCTGATTGCGCTCCAGTAATCCCATTGATCCCGATCGTGCCCCAGTAATCCCGTTGATCCCGATCGTGCCCCTGTTGCCCCGTTGATCCCGATCGTGCCCCTGTTGCCCCGTTGATCCCGCCCCTTTTTAGGAATGGCAGTGCGCGAGATGGCAATCCAATTCCTTTGAGGGGTGGGAAGCCCAATTCAGCGGCCGGGGCGGGACTTCCGAGTAGGTTACGCCCCCAATCGGGGCAATGGGGGATTTCACCCCCAAAAATCTCTCGATCTCCATGCTGAATATACTCAGAGACTGAGCCTCCACAGCCCTCTGGGGCAGAGAATTCCAGAGATTCACCACCCTCTGAGTGAAGAAATCTCTCCACATCTCAGCCCTCAATGGCCGACCCCTTATCCTGAGACTGTGACCCCTGGTTCTAGACTCCCCAGCCCGGGGGGAAACACCCTCCCTGCATCTACCCTGTCTATCCCCCTCAGACCGTATCCGAGTACCCTCACCCTGTGACTTGTGCCACTTGGTGTCCCTGCCCGCGGTGCTTGGCGAGAGGCGTTGCCAGTGATGAGCGATAGCCTGACCACTGCCCGCTTGCCATGCCAGTTACAATTGAGCAACGACCACAAGGCAGGCACGATGGAAATACTTCCAAGCTAGTCTTTGGATTATGTTTGTGCAGGAACTGTATATTTACAGGCAGCTCAGTTTATATTTTCAAGAGGAACAAAATAACCCGCTGTGAACCTCCAGCGTTCTGTGTCCAACAGCATGGTCTCCATGTAAACTTGGTGAAAAGATTAAATAAATAAATGAGCTGAGACACTGATGAGACAAACACAATCTCGATGCTGACCCGACCAAAGAGTTTCTGCTATAAACTGACAGGCGACTAACGTCAGCTACGGGCTGGAATGTATTTAACGGGAGAGCGGTAAACGGGAACTGAAATCAATTAACGGGGAACACGGAGATCTTGGCCAGCTGATCACTGGTGCACAGCGTGTCCAGAGTTCAACAAAATCTCTAAAAATCAGACTTTTAAAGCCGCACCTCAAAACTTTGCACGTGACCGTATCAGTTCCTAAACTAGAAAATGTATAAAATGGAAGGAACTGCAGCTTTGATTTTTTTTCTTGCGATTCTCCCCCCGGCGGCACGGCACGGATTGTGTCACAGTATTTAGCTCCTGTGAAGCGTGCCTGATCAGGGCGGAGACTGGGCGCACCCGATGGTCAGCGGGGTTCACTCTGAGTACACGGCCCGCGCTCCCCACAGATCCCCCTTCTCCCAGCCGCTGGTCACTGCACGGGTCCCAGCTCAGCGCCGGTTCCTGCCGCCGGCCAGCGCCCGCACGTACAGGCCTGCTGTCGGGGAGGGCGGCCGAACGTGTGTCGATTCGCCGTTGCCCGCGGATTGATGGCACGCTCCTGCGAGCACCGGCAACGGTGGCCCCACAGACCTGCCCAAAATGGCGGTCGCCACCGCGTTACGTGCCGGAAGCGGACCGGGACAAGGCAGCCGCCATTGTTGTTCAAAATGGGCCTTCGGATTGGAATTTCCAGGCCAATATTCCAGCTGTGGGCTGAGCAGCTTTATCGAAGGGACAATGTTTATGAAACAACTTTGTTCATAGAATAAAGTGAAATATT